>NC_141879.1:696951632-697251632 GCF_056163025.1 Triticum urartu
TCGACCACGCCATCACGGCTCTCGTAGTCATGCCGGCACACCTGCCGGCATACAAAAAGATGGCCCCTCGACGCCATAGATCACTCGTCGTCGAACTTGAGCATGTCGGCCTGCATCTTCTCGAACCACGACCTCTTCCTTGGCGATAAGGCGTTGAGATCCACCTTCATGATCTCCACCCCGGTCATCATGCTTGCAAGAGCCACTTCTTTCGCCTTTGTCTTGGCGTTGGCGGCCTCGATCTCTAGCATCTTGGCTTGCTTCTCCGCCTCGAGCTCGAACATCTTGGCTTGCTTCTCGGCGTCAAGATCAAGCCTCCTCCTTTGGATCTCCATGAAAGCATCCATTTGCTCCGCCTTGAAACGCCGGCGCTCCTCCTCTCTTGAGTCCTTCTTATTCATCATGCCGTCCACGCTCGCGTTCAAGGCGTTGGTGGCCGCATCTCGCTTGTCCTCCTTGGAGTTGGTCTTCCCCCGCGGCCGTGCCGGCTCGCCCTCCCCAACATCCTCCACGGCGCGCTTCCCCCCACGTGCCTTGAGCGCGGCATATTGTGCCTTGAACTTCTCTTCGTCCTTGATGACCCGATAGCAATGGGAGAGGTTGAAGCACTTGCCATTGTGTTGAACCTTGAATGCCTCTAAAGCTTGAAATGCTTACAAAATGTTTCCATGCAAGCATATGAGCAAGTGATCTTGATGGCACAAAAGAGGGCGGCTTGCTAGCATACCATGTCTTGCACGCCGATGCCGCTCACGGGGCGGACCTTGACGCTCTTAAGGGTGGCGCAAAACTTGTTGCACTCTTGTTGGATCACCCTCCACCGCTTGGAAATGGAGACCCACCCGCGCGTGCTCACAAATTGGTAAGGTGGAAACTTCTTGCGCTCATGAAACTCGCGGTGCGCACGAGTCCAAAAGGTCGAATGCTTTTGCTCGGCGCCCGTCTTTGGGTCTTGTCCAATGTCTCGCCAACACTCACAAAGAAGTTTGTCCTCGACAGCTGTGTACGCCTTCGTGCGCTTGCTCTTGCGCTTCGGCTTAGGACCGGCGGTTTGGTTGGCGAGCTCGTCCTCGAACAAAGGCTCCACTTCAATGTCGCACTCGTCATCTTCCTCTAGCCCATAGTCCTTCGGGAACTCGTGGTCGAGGGGGAAGCCGTCCAGGTCGATGCCGACCTGATCACGCATGAAGGCCGCCTGATCGGGATCATAGCCAGCGGCCGGCGTGAACGCCCCGTGGCCGTCCTGGCTTTGCGTCTCCTCTGGATCGTAGCCAGCGCCCGGCGCACCACCCTCGAAGATGAGGTGTTGCATGAAGTCCTCGTCGACGGCGGACGACATTTCCTCGAACAGGTTACGGGCGTCCGGGAGACCGCCGGCCGGCGTCTGTCGCACGCATTTCCTCATGCCTCCAGACGACGAGCCACCGACCACCGGGTGGCGTTGAGGTCGATGGGCACGGGCGCGGGCGTGCAAGGCGCAACCACGCTCACGTCGGGTGAGCACTCCCCGGAGAGGCGGGAGGCCTGTGGGTAGACGTGGAAGCCGGGGACCGGGTTGCAAGCCGATGCGCAGGGTGAGTCGGGCATCACCATCCGAGGAAACGCCGACGAGCCGGTGCTGGCCGCGGCAACGGCGGCTTGGATGAGGTTGTGCTGGCTAGGGTTTACCCCAAGCATGTAGAGCGCCTCCCTCGTTGCTGCGGCGACGCGGGCGTTGGTGAACTCCTGCTGCGCGGCAGCGACGGCGGCGACTGCGCAGCGGCCTCATCCCTCGCGTCCGCGGCATGCCTCCGGCCCTTCATCTTGGCCGACTCGCTTGCCCGTTGTTCGGGCGTCAGCGCCTTCTTCGGCTTGGTTGCCGCGGCGGTCTTGCGCGGGGCACGAGGCTTGCCTTTCCCGGAGGGGGCGACGGCGCCGGACGAGGCGAGGGAGGCGAGGCCGGCGGCGGCGTCGAGGTCGAGGTCGATGGCGTCCTCCATGGCTGGTCGGGGGGCGGGGGCGCACGCGGGCGGGAGCGTTTTTGGAGAAAATGAGGGGAAATGATGGTGGCTGCCACCGACAGGCGGGCCCGGGAAGAGGAGTAGGCGCGCGCGTCCGTCTCGTGTCCGCACCGACGCAAATCCGGCTCAAAATTGAGCCTGAAATGGGTCGCCCGCGGACGAAAAATGGACGCGCGTCCGTTTGGGTCGGCGCGTTGGGCCGCCACTTTTGTCCGCGCCGACCCAAACGGACACGGGCGTACGAAATGGATCGCTCCATTGGAGTTGCTCTTAGTCCTTCCTATAGATTTGACATTAGACATCATCGTCATGGGATGCTGGAGTACATGGATGGTCAGAAATGATAAGATCTTTAAGCAAGTGCCTGCTCATCCTATCAGCTGGAATTCCTATTTGAAAGAAGGACTCTATTATTCAATGCTGAGAGCTAAACAAGTCAAGGCCAACAAGCTTCAGTCCTGAATTAGTAACAATCTGTAGTCCATGATTAATTTTGATAGAGCTGGTATTGGGTGATTTATGATGTATTCTGGACTTCCTTTGTATATACTTTTTTTAATATAATTGAAATACCGTAAAGCAATTCTTCTACGGTAAGAGTTTAAAAAGAAGTCCGTGCATCGCATATGATTGCTTTTACAAAATTAGCACCCTACCGCGCATGTTTATCCGTAGCATGTGTGACAGTAACACACCTCTAGCAAACCATGCAAGACAATGATTCACATCTGTGTGTGCGATAGTTTTTTTTGAAGTGTATGTAATTACCTTAACTGTACTAGTGCTAGTATTGACCAAGTACAATAAGCTCACTTGGTCGAAAAAGTGCTGGTACAAACCAAAGTTTAAGATCGCGGCCAAAAGGGTTTAGCGGCTGGCTCTTCAAAACGCTACGGCCGCTATGCCATTTAGCGGGAACAGTACATATGCATGTTTGTCTAAAGAAATTTAGGATTTTCAGCAGAAAACAGAGGATTTTCTTGGAAGCAGTGTTGAAAATCTAAGCTACAACCTACAAGTCGTGCAATACCAATAGGCTGACATGCTTGCTTGTATTGAATCAACAAACGATAGAGATTAGAGAGGATCAGAGCAATCCTGTACCTCCTGGAGATATACTGCGAGTTGGAACCGTGTGAGACTGAGCTATCATTATGGAGTGTGGACACATCGACGTCGTCCTGCAGAGGCCTTCGTCGCCGGTCGCAGCGTTGGCGTTACGACAGCAGTGTAGGTTGCGGCTCCTGCCAGGTGCTCTGGTCTCCGCTTTGCTGCCTCGCACATCAGTGCATCCGACTTCCGGCGAAGCAGCCGCCGGCCCACCGAGCGCAGCTGGGAAGAACCGCGCAGCCGCCGCAGCAGCTGAGAAGGGAATGGGGATAGCGATGAGTTAGGTTTTCTGGATGAGCTGCTCCTCTGTCCTCTCCATCGGGGCAAATGTGGGCCTGGCTCTTGTTGGGCCTCTGTTTCAGCCCGTCCCAGCGAAATTGCAGCGAGCGCAAATGAGTTTTGCGCCGTTTCGCGCAGCGATCGCGTGATTAGCCACATATCGCGTTTTTTAAGGCATCGCGTCGCGGGAAGGCTTCCAGCCAGCGATCGCGCAATTTTCGTCCGCGATTTAAAAGTTTGGTACAAACTCAAGCAAACCTAAAGAAAAAGTACAAAAAACCAATTACTCGTCGCCATCCACCTTGTTGATGAGCTGTTATGACATTTATTCTTTTTCGAGCTCCCCATCAAGTGTTGGTGCCTATATATAGTTTCCATCAACCGTGGTTCATAGTGATCATATAGCCAGAATCAGATAACGATAGGATATTCATCCGTTGTGCCCACATAATTTATCTCCGAGTATGCTAGTCATGGCAGATAGTACTCAAGACAATTCCTCTCATTTTATTTTGTTAAAGTCATGTTTTTAGGAAATATGAAATATATATTGGGCCATATGTGCACACTACTACAAATATGTTAATTAGATTTGGGAGGCGTTAGGAAACGATTATCTTGTAGACACTACTCCAAAAGCGGTGAATCAAATGACATTTTTCCTATAAGAATTGAGATGCATGACATCTATTATTCTTTGTTTTTTTTCTATTCCTATCACTATTTTAAATAGCCCGCTATAGCGTTTACAAAAGGTCTTGCGCTAAGAGACTTTGGTCCAAACAAATAAACAAACATTTTAAATAGCGCGCTATAGCATTTGAAGAGGTCCGCCTCTAAGATGCTTAGCGCGCTGTTTAAAACTATGATTCCTATCCTATGAAACAAAGAAGACCTTATATGTGTGCAATATTTTTATAGTAGGCTTTGGTACAATTTCCTGTCACTAGCTACATCCTTGCCCATGAATTTTATTAGACTTAATTTCCTAGCTGTTTTCCATATAGCTGTTTCGGGTGTACTGCAGTAATACGCAGCATACATATGCCAGGTCTCAGTTATTTACATACTTATTAATTTTGGATTTTAGAATTTTACCATTTGTTTCCGTAGTGACAAGACAGTGACCTTCATTTGGAGCCTATGTACGAGCACTTGTGGCCTTCTCCTTTAAATGAGTGAGCACTGCAAGTTGTTTCAGGTTCTGCAGATTTCCTGACTAATGCAAAAGCAGACCTTGCATTTAAACTGCACATGCACGCATGATCTAAATAAGTAACTTTTCACACACTCTAATATCTTTAAATAAGTAACTTTTCACCACTTTTCACAAGGGGCAATATGTTGTGCGTAGCTTGTCCTTCTGTTCGCAGAAGCATTGACAAGCCACCACCTGGTACCTTAATCATGCCTCCTTTGGCAGTGCACGGTTAGAGTCACTGGAGCTAGATGTTTGCACGGTTTTCGAGAGCCAGCGGAGCACGTCGACCTGAGCGCGCAGGTGCATGGCGTAGTCCATGGCCTCGCGTAACAGAGTGGCCTCGTCGACGGTGGAGTTCCGGCCTCCCGGTATCACCTCCCTCAGTGCCATGGTCCTGCTGCTCACCAGCCTCCCCGGAGTGTCGCCACCACCGGCGCGGCCTGATCTCCCCAAGTACCTCTTACGGCGGCAGCACCTCCTCACGGTCCTCCTACACCTCTGCACCTTGCACGCGCTGGACGCCGGTGCCAAGATGGCCTTGGGCCACCTCGCTCCGCCTCCATGCGCAGCCGCCATGGCGACGTCCACGGAGGACTTGACGGCGCGCTTCCTCTCGTGGAGGCTCGTGGCGCCGCGGAAGGTTGTGCTCGTGCGTGCTTGGAGCTGGAGGCTTGGGAGGAGGTTCTTGAGGAACTCCTGCTTGAAGGACTTGATGCTGGTGCTAGGGCCTTGCATGGCTTCTCTTCTCTTTTGACTTTTTGTAAGATGTCTTCTCTTTGCTTGGGCAGACACAAGATGTACTTGCTGTAGTAATTAGTACCAGAAACAGGGGCGCTCCTCCTGCTTAAATAGGACTAGTCTATCACCGGTAGCTGATTCATAATTTCTCACACATGCATGAACGATTTTTGCCGTTGTTGTCGATAATAACATTTTCTGCAGTGCTAGATCCGGCTTCCTTCTTCTTTGTGTCGAATTGTGTTTTTCAAACTGGTCGGCTTAATAGCTCGGTTAGGTTTTGGCGATGGTTGTAAGGGTTGACTCCTTGCCCTGGTGATCGAGGGGGGGGGGGGGGGGGTCAGGGATCTAGAACTTGTGTTGTATTCCTGGGGTGCGTTGTCTGAGACTACTAGACTCTGCCTGTTTTTGATTTCGTTAATGAAATCGGAGGAAAACCTCTTTTATTCAAAAAAAAAGATCCGCATGTCGGCGACTTGAAGCTTAAAAGTATGGCAAATTTTAACATGCTCATTACATTTAATTACGATCGCCCTGATGTCGCAGCTAGACATGCTCATATTCTTCCATGATAATGATGTTGATGATGATGTTTTGTCTTATGCTACGCGTGGACGTACAACCGACAAGTACGGCGTGAGATGCCCACAAGCTTAAGGTCCCCCAAGCGCATGATGGTAATGTAATTACTGGTGATCAGCTGGCTTCGCGGGTGTCATGGTCAAACAAAAATGGATTGAAAAGTTGAAAGAGAGTTTTGCAATATACGCACGTTAGAGTACATCACAACACATGCCCACCATTGCAGGTACACTGACATCTCAACGTCTCACATTCCATGTGTGTTTACTACGTGTAGTATCATTGTGTGTTGTCGTTGCGTGCATGGATACAAGATGGGCAAGTATGATACGAGATGCCCACAAGATCTTCCAAAGTCTCAAGCGCATGATGATGAAAATAATAATAATAACAAACATAATCAGTGAGCTGGCTCCCGTGTCATGGTCCCCAGCACCAGAAAAAAATGGGTCTTCAAAGTTGGAGACACGGGAGCTCTGGGAGAGGTAAACACAAGACGCACACACATATTCTTGACAACGAAATGTCTGGGACATTGGCCGCTGCGTAAATTATTTTGTTTCTTGCTTCCTGTTTGTGATAGGTCCGTGCTGTGCAATGAGCACACGGAAGAGATATCCATTGGGACTGCAGTTTTGCCATGCACTGTTGGAATACCATCGCCCCCAATAAGAAAAGAGGACTCTCAAGTTACGATGAAATTTGCCTGGCCAGCTTAGAGCAACTCCAATGGGGCGACCCAAACGGACGTCGCATTTATCCGTTTTTTGTCTGTTTGGATCGGCCGCCCGCCTGCCGTCCTCCCAGTTTTGCATTAGGATCGGCAATGCGTCCAACACGCCGACCCATTTCATGTCCGCATTCAACTTTTAAATAAAAAACGCCTGCGGCCGATCATGCCAGCAGCCATGTCTCATGCCAGCGCCGGCATACAATGCCGGATTCAGAAAACACCACAGTTCATGCTGGCACACATGTCAGCACACAAAAAATGGTGGGACTTGAGTTCGACCACGCCATCACGGCTCTCGTAGTCATGCCGGCACACCTGCCGGCATACAAAAAGATGGCCCCTCGACGCCATAGATCACTCGTCGTCGAACTTGAGCATGTCGGCCTGCATCTTCTCGAACCACGACCTCTTCCTTGGCGATAAGGCGTTGAGATCCACCTTCATGATCTCCACCCCGGTCATCATGCTTGCAAGAGCCACTTCTTTCGCCTTTGTCTTGGCGTTGGCGGCCTCGATCTCTAGCATCTTGGCTTGCTTCTCCGCCTCGAGCTCGAACATCTTGGCTTGCTTCTCGGCGTCAAGATCAAGCCTCCTCCTTTGGATCTCCATGAAAGCATCCATTTGCTCCGCCTTGAAACGCCGGCGCTCCTCCTCTCTTGAGTCCTTCTTATTCATCATGCCGTCCACGCTCGCGTTCAAGGCGTTGGTGGCCGCATCTCGCTTGTCCTCCTTGGAGTTGGTCTTCCCCCGCGGCCGTGCCGGCTCGCCCTCCCCAACATCCTCCACGGCGCGCTTCCCCCCACGTGCCTTGAGCGCGGCATATTGTGCCTTGAACTTCTCTTCGTCCTTGATGACCCGATAGCAATGGGAGAGGTTGAAGCACTTGCCATTGTGTTGAACCTTGAATGCCTCTAAAGCTTGAAATGCTTACAAAATGTTTCCATGCAAGCATATGAGCAAGTGATCTTGATGGCACAAAAGAGGGCGGCTTGCTAGCATACCATGTCTTGCACGCCGATGCCGCTCACGGGGCGGACCTTGACGCTCTTAAGGGTGGCGCAAAACTTGTTGCACTCTTGTTGGATCACCCTCCACCGCTTGGAAATGGAGACCCACCCGCGCGTGCTCACAAATTGGTAAGGTGGAAACTTCTTGCGCTCATGAAACTCGCGGTGCGCACGAGTCCAAAAGGTCGAATGCTTTTGCTCGGCGCCCGTCTTTGGGTCTTGTCCAATGTCTCGCCAACACTCACAAAGAAGTTTGTCCTCGACAGCTGTGTACGCCTTCGTGCGCTTGCTCTTGCGCTTCGGCTTAGGACCGGCGGTTTGGTTGGCGAGCTCGTCCTCGAACAAAGGCTCCACTTCAATGTCGCACTCGTCATCTTCCTCTAGCCCATAGTCCTTCGGGAACTCGTGGTCGAGGGGGAAGCCGTCCAGGTCGATGCCGACCTGATCACGCATGAAGGCCGCCTGATCGGGATCATAGCCAGCGGCCGGCGTGAACGCCCCGTGGCCGTCCTGGCTTTGCGTCTCCTCTGGATCGTAGCCAGCGCCCGGCGCACCACCCTCGAAGATGAGGTGTTGCATGAAGTCCTCGTCGACGGCGGACGACATTTCCTCGAACAGGTTACGGGCGTCCGGGAGACCGCCGGCCGGCGTCTGTCGCACGCATTTCCTCATGCCTCCAGACGACGAGCCACCGACCACCGGGTGGCGTTGAGGTCGATGGGCACGGGCGCGGGCGTGCAAGGCGCAACCACGCTCACGTCGGGTGAGCACTCCCCGGAGAGGCGGGAGGCCTGTGGGTAGACGTGGAAGCCGGGGACCGGGTTGCAAGCCGATGCGCAGGGTGAGTCGGGCATCACCATCCGAGGAAACGCCGACGAGCCGGTGCTGGCCGCGGCAACGGCGGCTTGGATGAGGTTGTGCTGGCTAGGGTTTACCCCAAGCATGTAGAGCGCCTCCCTCGTTGCTGCGGCGACGCGGGCGTTGGTGAACTCCTGCTGCGCGGCAGCGACGGCGGCGACTGCGCAGCGGCCTCATCCCTCGCGTCCGCGGCATGCCTCCGGCCCTTCATCTTTGCCGACTCGCTTGCCCGTTGTTCGGGCGTCAGCGCCTTCTTCGGCTTGGTTGCCGCGGCGGTCTTGCGCGGGGCACGAGGCTTGCCTTTCCCGGAGGGGGCGACGGCGCCGGACGAGGCGAGGGAGGCGAGGCCGGCGGCGGCGTCGAGGTCGAGGTCGATGGCGTCCTCCATGGCTGGTCGGGGGGCGGGGGCGCACGCGGGCGGGAGCGTTTTTGGAGAAAATGAGGGGAAATGATGGTGGCTGCCACCGACAGGCGGGCCCGGGAAGAGGAGTAGGCGCGCGCGTCCGTCTCGTGTCCGCACCGACGCAAATCCGGCTCAAAATTGAGCCTGAAATGGGTCGCCCGCGGACGAAAAATGGACGCGCGTCCGTTTGGGTCGGCGCGTTGGGCCGCCACTTTTGTCCGCGCCGACCCAAACGGACACGGGCGTACGAAATGGATCGCTCCATTGGAGTTGCTCTTAGTCCTTCCTATAGATTTGACATTAGACATCATCGTCATGGGATGCTGGAGTACATGGATGGTCAGAAATGATAAGATCTTTAAGCAAGTGCCTGCTCATCCTATCAGCTGGAATTCCTATTTGAAAGAAGGACTCTATTATTCAATGCTGAGAGCTAAACAAGTCAAGGCCAACAAGCTTCAGTCCTGAATTAGTAACAATCTGTAGTCCATGATTAATTTTGATAGAGCTGGTATTGGGTGATTTATGATGTATTCTGGACTTCCTTTGTATATACTTTTTTTAATATAATTGAAATACCGTAAAGCAATTCTTCTACGGTAAGAGTTTAAAAAGAAGTCCGTGCATCGCATATGATTGCTTTTACAAAATTAGCACCCTACCGCGCATGTTTATCCGTAGCATGTGTGACAGTAACACACCTCTAGCAAACCATGCAAGACAATGATTCACATCTGTGTGTGCGATAGTTTTTTTTGAAGTGTATGTAATTACCTTAACTGTACTAGTGCTAGTATTGACCAAGTACAATAAGCTCACTTGGTCGAAAAAGTGCTGGTACAAACCAAAGTTTAAGATCGCGGCCAAAAGGGTTTAGCGGCTGGCTCTTCAAAACGCTACGGCCGCTATGCCATTTAGCGGGAACAGTACATATGCATGTTTGTCTAAAGAAATTTAGGATTTTCAGCAGAAAACAGAGGATTTTCTTGGAAGCAGTGTTGAAAATCTAAGCTACAACCTACAAGTCGTGCAATACCAATAGGCTGACATGCTTGCTTGTATTGAATCAACAAACGATAGAGATTAGAGAGGATCAGAGCAATCCTGTACCTCCTGGAGATATACTGCGAGTTGGAACCGTGTGAGACTGAGCTATCATTATGGAGTGTGGACACATCGACGTCGTCCTGCAGAGGCCTTCGTCGCCGGTCGCAGCGTTGGCGTGACGACAGCAGTGTAGGTTGCGGCTCCTGCCAGGTGCTCTGGTCTCCGCTTTGCTGCCTCGCACATCAGTGCATCCGACTTCCGGCGAAGCAGCCGCCGGCCCACCGAGCGCAGCTGGGAAGAACCGCGCAGCCGCCGCAGCAGCTGAGAAGGGAATGGGGATAGCGATGAGTTAGGTTTTCTGGATGAGCTGCTCCTCTGTCCTCTCCATCGGGGCAAATGTGGGCCTGGCTCTTGTTGGGCCTCTGTTTCAGCCCGTCCCAGCGAAATTGCAGCGAGCGCAAATGAGTTTTGCGCCGTTTCGCGCAGCGATCGCGTGATTAGCCACATATCGCGTTTTTTAAGGCATCGCGTCGCGGGAAGGCTTCCAGCCAGCGATCGCGCAATTTTCGTCCGCGATTTAAAAGTTTGGTACAAACTCAAGCAAACCTAAAGAAAAAGTACAAAAAACCAATTACTCGTCGCCATCCACCTTGTTGATGAGCTGTTATGACATTTATTCTTTTTCGAGCTCCCCATCAAGTGTTGGTGCCTATATATAGTTTCCATCAACCGTGGTTCATAGCGATCATATAGCCAGAATCAGATAACGATAGGATATTCATCCGTTGTGCCCACATAATTTATCTCCGAGTATGCTAGTCATGGCAGATAGTACTCAAGACAATTCCTCTCATTTTATTTTGTTAAAGTCATGTTTTTAGGAAATATGAAATATATATTGGGCCATATGTGCACACTAGTACAAATATGTTAATTAGATTTGGGAGGCGTTAGGAAACGATTATCTTGTAGACACTACTCCAAAAGCGGTGAATCAAATGACATTTTTCCTATAAGAATTGAGATGCATGACATCTATTATTCTTTGTTTTTTTTCTATTCCTATCACTATTTTAAATAGCCCGCTATAGCGTTTACAAAAGGTCTTGCGCTAAGAGACTTTGGTCCAAACAAATAAACAAACATTTTAAATAGCGCGCTATAGCATTTGAAGAGGTCCGCCTCTAAGATGCTTAGCGCGCTGTTTAAAACTATGATTCCTATCCTATGAAACAAAGAAGACCTTATATGTGTGCAATATTTTTATAGTAGGCTTTGGTACAATTTCCTGTCACTAGCTACATCCTTGCCCATGAATTTTATTAGACTTAATTTCCTAGCTGTTTTCCATATAGCTGTTTCGGGTGTACTGCAGTAATACGCAGCATACATATGCCAGGTCTCAGTTATTTACATACTTATTAATTTTGGATTTTAGAATTTTACCATTTGTTTCCGTAGTGACAAGACAGTGACCTTCATTTGGAGCCTATGTACGAGCACTTGTGGCCTTCTCCTTTAAATGAGTGAGCACTGCAAGTTGTTTCAGGTTCTGCAGATTTCCTGACTAATGCAAAAGCAGACCTTGCATTTAAACTGCACATGCACGCATGATCTAAATAAGTAACTTTTCACACACTCTAATATCTTTAAATAAGTAACTTTTCACCACTTTTCACAAGGGGCAATATGTTGTGCGTAGCTTGTCCTTCTGTTCGCAGAAGCATTGACAAGCCACCACCTGGTACCTTAATCATGCCTCCTTTGGCAGTGCACGGTTAGAGTCACTGGAGCTAGATGTTTGCACGGTTTTCGAGAGCCAGCGGAGCACGTCGACCTGAGCGCGCAGGTGCATGGCGTAGTCCATGGCCTCGCGTAACAGAGTGGCCTCGTCGACGGTGGAGTTCCGGCCTCCCGGTATCACCTCCCTCAGTGCCATGGTCCTGCTGCTCACCAGCCTCCCCGGAGTGTCGCCACCACCGGCGCGGCCTGATCTCCCCAAGTACCTCTTACGGCGGCAGCACCTCCTCACGGTCCTCCTACACCTCTGCACCTTGCACGCGCTGGACGCCGGTGCCAAGATGGCCTTGGGCCACCTCGCTCCGCCTCCATGCGCAGCCGCCATGGCGACGTCCACGGAGGACTTGACGGCGCGCTTCCTCTCGTGGAGGCTCGTGGCGCCGCGGAAGGTTGTGCTCGTGCGTGCTTGGAGCTGGAGGCTTGGGAGGAGGTTCTTGAGGAACTCCTGCTTGAAGGACTTGATGCTGGTGCTAGGGCCTTGCATGGCTTCTCTTCTCTTTTGACTTTTTGTAAGATGCCTTCTCTTTGCTTGGGCAGACACAAGATGTACTTGCTGTAGTAATTAGTACCAGAAACAGGGGCGCTCCTCCTGCTTAAATAGGACTAGTCTATCACCGGTAGCTGATTCATAATTTCTCACACATGCATGAACGATTTTTGCCGTTGTTGTCGATAATAACATTTTCTGCAGTGCTAGATCCGGCTTCCTTCTTCTTTGTGTCGAATTGTGTTTTTCAAACTGGTCGGCTTAATAGCTCGGTTAGGTTTTGGCGATGGTTGTAAGGGTTGACTCCTTGCCCTGGTGATCAGGGGGGGGGGGGGGTCAGGGATCTAGAACTTGTGTTGTATTCCTGGGGTGCGTTGTCTGAGACTACTAGACTCTGCCTGTTTTTGGTTTCGTTAATGAAATCGGAGGAAAACCTCTTTTATTCAAAAAAAAAGATCCGCATGTCGGCGACTTGAAGCTTAAAAGTATGGCAAATTTTAACATGCTCATTACATTTAATTACGATCGCCCTGATGTCGCAGCTAGACATGCTCATATTCTTCCATGATAATGATGTTGATGATGATGTTTTGTCTTATGCTACGCGTGGACGTACAACCGACAAGTACGGCGTGAGATGCCCACAAGCTTAAGGTCCCCCAAGCGCATGATGGTAATGTAATTACTGGTGATCAGCTGGCTTCGCGGGTGTCATGGTCAAACAAAAATGGATTGAAAAGTTGAAAGAGAGTTTTGCAATATACGCACGTTAGAGTACATCACAACACATGCCCACCATTGCAGGTACACTGACATCTCAACGTCTCACATTCCATGTGTGTTTACTACGTGTAGTATCATTGTGTGTTGTCGTTGCGTGCATGGATACAAGATGGGCAAGTATGATACGAGATGCCCACAAGATCTTCCAAAGTCTCAAGCGCATGATGATGAAAATAATAATAATAACAAACATAATCAGTGAGCTGGCTCCCGTGTCATGGTCCCCAGCACCAGAAAAAAATGGGTCTTCAAAGTTGGAGACACGGGAGCTCTGGGAGAGGTAAACACAAGACGCACACACATATTCTTGACAACGAAATGTCTGGGACATTGGCCGCTGCGTAAATTATTTTGTTTCTTGCTTCCTGTTTGTGATAGGTCCGTGCTGTGCAATGAGCACACGGAAGAGATATCCATTGGGACTGCAGTTTTGCCATGCACTGTTGGAATACCATCGCCCCCAATAAGAAAAGAGGACTCTCAAGTTACGATGAAATTTGCCTGGCCAGCTTAGAGCAACTCCAATGGGGCGACCCAAACGGACGTCGCATTTATCCGTTTTTTGTCTGTTTGGATCGGCCGCCCGCCTGCCGTCCTCCCAGTTTTGCATTAGGATCGGCAATGCGTCCAACACGCCGACCCATTTCATGTCCGCATTCAACTTTTAAATAAAAAACGCCTGCGGCCGATCATGCCAGCAGCCATGTCTCATGCCAGCGCCGGCATACAATGCCGGATTCAGAAAACACCACAGTTCATGCTGGCACACATGTCAGCACACAAAAAATGGTGGGACTTGAGTTCGACCACGCCATCACGGCTCTCGTAGTCATGCCGGCACACCTGCCGGCATACAAAAAGATGGCCCCTCGACGCCATAGATCACTCGTCGTCGAACTTGAGCATGTCGGCCTGCATCTTCTCGAACCACGACCTCTTCCTTGGCGATAAGGCGTTGAGATCCACCTTCATGATCTCCACCCCGGTCATCATGCTTGCAAGAGCCACTTCTTTCGCCTTTGTCTTGGCGTTGGCGGCCTCGATCTCTAGCATCTTGGCTTGCTTCTCCGCCTCGAGCTCGAACATCTTGGCTTGCTTCTCGGCGTCAAGATCAAGCCTCCTCCTTTGGATCTCCATGAAAGCATCCATTTGCTCCGCCTTGAAACGCCGGCGCTCCTCCTCTCTTGAGTCCTTCTTATTCATCATGCCGTCCACGCTCGCGTTCAAGGCGTTGGTGGCCGCATCTCGCTTGTCCTCCTTGGAGTTGGTCTTCCCCCGCGGCCGTGCCGGCTCGCCCTCCCCAACATCCTCCACGGCGCGCTTCCCCCCACGTGCCTTGAGCGCGGCATATTGTGCCTTGAACTTCTCTTCGTCCTTGATGACCCGATAGCAATGGGAGAGGTTGAAGCACTTGCCATTGTGTTGAACCTTGAATGCCTCTAAAGCTTGAAATGCTTACAAAATGTTTCCATGCAAGCATATGAGCAAGTGATCTTGATGGCACAAAAGAGGGCGGCTTGCTAGCATACCATGTCTTGCACGCCGATGCCGCTCACGGGGCGGACCTTGACGCTCTTAAGGGTGGCGCAAAACTTGTTGCACTCTTGTTGGATCACCCTCCACCGCTTGGAAATGGAGACCCACCCGCGCGTGCTCACAAATTGGTAAGGTGGAAACTTCTTGCGCTCATGAAACTCGCGGTGCGCACGAGTCCAAAAGGTCGAATGCTTTTGCTCGGCGCCCGTCTTTGGGTCTTGTCCAATGTCTCGCCAACACTCACAAAGAAGTTTGTCCTCGACAGCTGTGTACGCCTTCGTGCGCTTGCTCTTGCGCTTCGGCTTAGGACCGGCGGTTTGGTTGGCGAGCTCGTCCTCGAACAAAGGCTCCACTTCAATGTCGCACTCGTCATCTTCCTCTAGCCCATAGTCCTTCGGGAACTCGTGGTCGAGGGGGAAGCCGTCCAGGTCGATGCCGACCTGATCACGCATGAAGGCCGCCTGATCGGGATCATAGCCAGCGGCCGGCGTGAACGCCCCGTGGCCGTCCTGGCTTTGCGTCTCCTCTGGATCGTAGCCAGCGCCCGGCGCACCACCCTCGAAGATGAGGTGTTGCATGAAGTCCTCGTCGACGGCGGACGACATTTCCTCGAACAGGTTACGGGCGTCCGGGAGACCGCCGGCCGGCGTCTGTCGCACGCATTTCCTCATGCCTCCAGACGACGAGCCACCGACCACCGGGTGGCGTTGAGGTCGATGGGCACGGGCGCGGGCGTGCAAGGCGCAACCACGCTCACGTCGGGTGAGCACTCCCCGGAGAGGCGGGAGGCCTGTGGGTAGACGTGGAAGCCGGGGACCGGGTTGCAAGCCGATGCGCAGGGTGAGTCGGGCATCACCATCCGAGGAAACGCCGACGAGCCGGTGCTGGCCGCGGCAACGGCGGCTTGGATGAGGTTGTGCTGGCTAGGGTTTACCCCAAGCATGTAGAGCGCCTCCCTCGTTGCTGCGGCGACGCGGGCGTTGGTGAACTCCTGCTGCGCGGCAGCGACGGCGGCGACTGCGCAGCGGCCTCATCCCTCGCGTCCGCGGCATGCCTCCGGCCCTTCATCTTGGCCGACTCGCTTGCCCGTTGTTCGGGCGTCAGCGCCTTCTTCGGCTTGGTTGCCGCGGCGGTCTTGCGCGGGGCACGAGGCTTGCCTTTCCCGGAGGGGGCGACGGCGCCGGACGAGGCGAGGGAGGCGAGGCCGGCGGCGGCGTCGAGGTCGAGGTCGATGGCGTCCTCCATGGCTGGTCGGGGGGCGGGGGCGCACGCGGGCGGGAGCGTTTTTGGAGAAAATGAGGGGAAATGATGGTGGCTGCCACCGACAGGCGGGCCCGGGAAGAGGAGTAGGCGCGCGCGTCCGTCTCGTGTCCGCACCGACGCAAATCCGGCTCAAAATTGAGCCTGAAATGGGTCGCCCGCGGACGAAAAATGGACGCGCGTCCGTTTGGGTCGGCGCGTTGGGCCGCCACTTTTGTCCGCGCCGACCCAAACGGACACGGGCGTACGAAATGGATCGCTCCATTGGAGTTGCTCTTAGTCCTTCCTATAGATTTGACATTAGACATCATCGTCATGGGATGCTGGAGTACATGGATGGTCAGAAATGATAAGATCTTTAAGCAAGTGCCTGCTCATCCTATCAGCTGGAATTCCTATTTGAAAGAAGGACTCTATTATTCAATGCTGAGAGCTAAACAAGTCAAGGCCAACAAGCTTCAGTCCTGAATTAGTAACAATCTGTAGTCCATGATTAATTTTGATAGAGCTGGTATTGGGTGATTTATGATGTATTCTGGACTTCCTTTGTATATACTTTTTTTAATATAATTGAAATACCGTAAAGCAATTCTTCTACGGTAAGAGTTTAAAAAGAAGTCCGTGCATCGCATATGATTGCTTTTACAAAATTAGCACCCTACCGCGCATGTTTATCCGTAGCATGTGTGACAGTAACACACCTCTAGCAAACCATGCAAGACAATGATTCACATCTGTGTGTGCGATAGTTTTTTTTGAAGTGTATGTAATTACCTTAACTGTACTAGTGCTAGTATTGACCAAGTACAATAAGCTCACTTGGTCGAAAAAGTGCTGGTACAAACCAAAGTTTAAGATCGCGGCCAAAAGGGTTTAGCGGCTGGCTCTTCAAAACGCTACGGCCGCTATGCCATTTAGCGGGAACAGTACATATGCATGTTTGTCTAAAGAAATTTAGGATTTTCAGCAGAAAACAGAGGATTTTCTTGGAAGCAGTGTTGAAAATCTAAGCTACAACCTACAAGTCGTGCAATACCAATAGGCTGACATGCTTGCTTGTATTGAATCAACAAACGATAGAGATTAGAGAGGATCAGAGCAATCCTGTACCTCCTGGAGATATACTGCGAGTTGGAACCGTGTGAGACTGAGCTATCATTATGGAGTGTGGACACATCGACGTCGTCCTGCAGAGGCCTTCGTCGCCGGTCGCAGCGTTGGCGTGACGACAGCAGTGTAGGTTGCGGCTCCTGCCAGGTGCTCTGGTCTCCGCTTTGCTGCCTCGCACATCAGTGCATCCGACTTCCGGCGAAGCAGCCGCCGGCCCACCGAGCGCAGCTGGGAAGAACCGCGCAGCCGCCGCAGCAGCTGAGAAGGGAATGGGGATAGCGATGAGTTAGGTTTTCTGGATGAGCTGCTCCTCTGTCCTCTCCATCGGGGCAAATGTGGGCCTGGCTCTTGTTGGGCCTCTGTTTCAGCCCGTCCCAGCGAAATTGCAGCGAGCGCAAATGAGTTTTGCGCCGTTTCGCGCAGCGATCGCGTGATTAGCCACATATCGCGTTTTTTAAGGCATCGCGTCGCGGGAAGGCTTCCAGCCAGCGATCGCGCAATTTTCGTCCGCGATTTAAAAGTTTGGTACAAACTCAAGCAAACCTAAAGAAAAAGTACAAAAAACCAATTACTCGTCGCCATCCACCTTGTTGATGAGCTGTTATGACATTTATTCTTTTTCGAGCTCCCCATCAAGTGTTGGTGCCTATATATAGTTTCCATCAACCGTGGTTCATAGCGATCATATAGCCAGAATCAGATAACGATAGGATATTCATCCGTTGTGCCCACATAATTTATCTCCGAGTATGCTAGTCATGGCAGATAGTACTCAAGACAATTCCTCTCATTTTATTTTGTTAAAGTCATGTTTTTAGGAAATATGAAATATATATTGGGCCATATGTGCACACTAGTACAAATATGTTAATTAGATTTGGGAGGCGTTAGGAAACGATTATCTTGTAGACACTACTCCAAAAGCGGTGAATCAAATGACATTTTTCCTATAAGAATTGAGATGCATGACATCTATTATTCTTTGTTTTTTTTCTATTCCTATCACTATTTTAAATAGCCCGCTATAGCGTTTACAAAAGGTCTTGCGCTAAGAGACTTTGGTCCAAACAAATAAACAAACATTTTAAATAGCGCGCTATAGCATTTGAAGAGGTCCGCCTCTAAGATGCTTAGCGCGCTGTTTAAAACTATGATTCCTATCCTATGAAACAAAGAAGACCTTATATGTGTGCAATATTTTTATAGTAGGCTTTGGTACAATTTCCTGTCACTAGCTACATCCTTGCCCATGAATTTTATTAGACTTAATTTCCTAGCTGTTTTCCATATAGCTGTTTCGGGTGTACTGCAGTAATACGCAGCATATATATGCCAGGTCTCAGTTATTTACATACTTATTAATTTTGGATTTTAGAATTTTACCATTTGTTTCCGTAGTGACAAGACAGTGACCTTCATTTGGAGCCTATGTACGAGCACTTGTGGCCTTCTCCTTTAAATGAGTGAGCACTGCAAGTTGTTTCAGGTTCTGCAGATTTCCTGACTAATGCAAAAGCAGACCTTGCATTTAAACTGCACATGCACGCATGATCTAAATAAGTAACTTTTCACACACTCTAATATCTTTAAATAAGTAACTTTTCACCACTTTTCACAAGGGGCAATATGTTGTGCGTAGCTTGTCCTTCTGTTCGCAGAAGCATTGACAAGCCACCACCTGGTACCTTAATCATGCCTCCTTTGGCAGTGCACGGTTAGAGTCACTGGAGCTAGATGTTTGCACGGTTTTCGAGAGCCAGCGGAGCACGTCGACCTGAGCGCGCAGGTGCATGGCGTAGTCCATGGCCTCGCGTAACAGAGTGGCCTCGTCGACGGTGGAGTTCCGGCCTCCCGGTATCACCTCCCTCAGTGCCATGGTCCTGCTGCTCACCAGCCTCCCCGGAGTGTCGCCACCACCGGCGCGGCCTGATCTCCCCAAGTACCTCTTACGGCGGCAGCACCTCCTCACGGTCCTCCTACACCTCTGCACCTTGCACGCGCTGGACGCCGGTGCCAAGATGGCCTTGGGCCACCTCGCTCCGCCTCCATGCGCAGCCGCCATGGCGACGTCCACGGAGGACTTGACGGCGCGCTTCCTCTCGTGGAGGCTCGTGGCGCCGCGGAAGGTTGTGCTCGTGCGTGCTTGGAGCTGGAGGCTTGGGAGGAGGTTCTTGAGGAACTCCTGCTTGAAGGACTTGATGCTGGTGCTAGGGCCTTGCATGGCTTCTCTTCTCTTTTGACTTTTTGTAAGATGTCTTCTCTTTGCTTGGGCAGACACAAGATGTACTTGCTGTAGTAATTAGTACCAGAAACAGGGGCGCTCCTCCTGCTTAAATAGGACTAGTCTATCACCGGTAGCTGATTCATAATTTCTCACACATGCATGAACGATTTTTGCCGTTGTTGTCGATAATAACATTTTCTGCAGTGCTAGATCCGGCTTCCTTCTTCTTTGTGTCGAATTGTGTTTTTCAAACTGGTCGGCTTAATAGCTCGGTTAGGTTTTGGCGATGGTTGTAAGGGTTGACTCCTTGCCCTGGTGATCGAGGGGGGGGGGGGGTCAGGGATCTAGAACTTGTGTTGTATTCCTGGGGTGCGTTGTCTGAGACTACTAGACTCTGCCTGTTTTTGGTTTCGTTAATGAAATCGGAGGAAAACCTCTTTTATTCAAAAAAAAAGATCCGCATGTCGGCGACTTGAAGCTTAAAAGTATGGCAAATTTTAACATGCTCATTACATTTAATTACGATCGCCCTGATGTCGCAGCTAGACATGCTCATATTCTTCCATGATAATGATGTTGATGATGATGTTTTGTCTTATGCTACGCGTGGACGTACAACCGACAAGTACGGCGTGAGATGCCCACAAGCTTAAGGTCCCCCAAGCGCATGATGGTAATGTAATTACTGGTGATCAGCTGGCTTCGCGGGTGTCATGGTCAAACAAAAATGGATTGAAAAGTTGAAAGAGAGTTTTGCAATATACGCACGTTAGAGTACATCACAACACATGCCCACCATTGCAGGTACACTGACATCTCAACGTCTCACATTCCATGTGTGTTTACTACGTGTAGTATCATTGTGTGTTGTCGTTGCGTGCATGGATACAAGATGGGCAAGTATGATACGAGATGCCCACAAGATCTTCCAAAGTCTCAAGCGCATGATGATGAAAATAATAATAATAACAAACATAATCAGTGAGCTGGCTCCCGTGTCATGGTCCCCAGCACCAGAAAAAAATGGGTCTTCAAAGTTGGAGACACGGGAGCTCTGGGAGAGGTAAACACAAGACGCACACACATATTCTTGACAACGAAATGTCTGGGACATTGGCCGCTGCGTAAATTATTTTGTTTCTTGCTTCCTGTTTGTGATAGGTCCGTGCTGTGCAATGAGCACACGGAAGAGATATCCATTGGGACTGCAGTTTTGCCATGCACTGTTGGAATACCATCGCCCCCAATAAGAAAAGAGGACTCTCAAGTTACGATGAAATTTGCCTGGCCAGCTTAGAGCAACTCCAATGGGGCGACCCAAACGGACGTCGCATTTATCCGTTTTTTGTCTGTTTGGATCGGCCGCCCGCCTGCCGTCCTCCCAGTTTTGCATTAGGATCGGCAATGCGTCCAACACGCCGACCCATTTCATGTCCGCATTCAACTTTTAAATAAAAAACGCCTGCGGCCGATCATGCCAGCAGCCATGTCTCATGCCAGCGCCGGCATACAATGCCGGATTCAGAAAACACCACAGTTCATGCTGGCACACATGTCAGCACACAAAAAATGGTGGGACTTGAGTTCGACCACGCCATCACGGCTCTCGTAGTCATGCCGGCACACCTGCCGGCATACAAAAAGATGGCCCCTCGACGCCATAGATCACTCGTCGTCGAACTTGAGCATGTCGGCCTGCATCTTCTCGAACCACGACCTCTTCCTTGGCGATAAGGCGTTGAGATCCACCTTCATGATCTCCACCCCGGTCATCATGCTTGCAAGAGCCACTTCTTTCGCCTTTGTCTTGGCGTTGGCGGCCTCGATCTCTAGCATCTTGGCTTGCTTCTCCGCCTCGAGCTCGAACATCTTGGCTTGCTTCTCGGCGTCAAGATCAAGCCTCCTCCTTTGGATCTCCATGAAAGCATCCATTTGCTCCGCCTTGAAACGCCGGCGCTCCTCCTCTCTTGAGTCCTTCTTATTCATCATGCCGTCCACGCTCGCGTTCAAGGCGTTGGTGGCCGCATCTCGCTTGTCCTCCTTGGAGTTGGTCTTCCCCCGCGGTCGTGCCGGCTCGCCCTCCCCAACATCCTCCACGGCGCGCTTCCCCCCACGTGCCTTGAGCGCGGCATATTGTGCCTTGAACTTCTCTTCGTCCTTGATGACCCGATAGCAATGGGAGAGGTTGAAGCACTTGCCATTGTGTTGAACCTTGAATGCCTCTAAAGCTTGAAATGCTTACAAAATGTTTCCATGCAAGCATATGAGCGAGTGATCTTGATGGCACAAAAGAGGGCGGCTTGCTAGCATACCATGTCTTGCACGCCGATGCCGCTCACGGGGCGGACCTTGACGCTCTTAAGGGTGGCGCAAAACTTGTTGCACTCTTGTTGGATCACCCTCCACCGCTTGGAAATGGAGACCCACCCGCGCGTGCTCACAAATTGGTAAGGTGGAAACTTCTTGCGCTCATGAAACTCGCGGTGCGCACGAGTCCAAAAGGTCGAATGCTTTTGCTCGGCGCCCGTCTTTGGGTCTTGTCCAATGTCTCGCCAACACTCACAAAGAAGTTTGTCCTCGACAGCTGTGTACGCCTTCGTGCGCTTGCTCTTGCGCTTCGGCTTAGGACCGGCGGTTTGGTTGGCGAGCTCGTCCTCGAACAAAGGCTCCACTTCAATGTCGCACTCGTCATCTTCCTCTAGCCCATAGTCCTTCGGGAACTCGTGGTCGAGGGGGAAGCCGTCCAGGTCGATGCCGACCTGATCACGCATGAAGGCCGCCTGATCGGGATCATAGCCAGCGGCCGGCGTGAACGCCCCGTGGCCGTCCTGGCTTTGCGTCTCCTCTGGATCGTAGCCAGCGCCCGGCGCACCACCCTCGAAGATGAGGTGTTGCATGAAGTCCTCGTCGACGGCGGACGACATTTCCTCGAACAGGTTACGGGCGTCCGGGAGACCGCCGGCCGGCGTCTGTCGCACGCATTTCCTCATGCCTCCAGACGACGAGCCACCGACCACCGGGTGGCGTTGAGGTCGATGGGCACGGGCGCGGGCGTGCAAGGCGCAACCACGCTCACGTCGGGTGAGCACTCCCCGGAGAGGCGGGAGGCCTGTGGGTAGACGTGGAAGCCGGGGACCGGGTTGCAAGCCGATGCGCAGGGTGAGTCGGGCATCACCATCCGAGGAAACGCCGACGAGCCGGTGCTGGCCGCGGCAACGGCGGCTTGGATGAGGTTGTGCTGGCTAGGGTTTACCCCAAGCATGTAGAGCGCCTCCCTCGTTGCTGCGGCGACGCGGGCGTTGGTGAACTCCTGCTGCGCGGCAGCGACGGCGGCGACTGCGCAGCGGCCTCATCCCTCGCGTCCGCGGCATGCCTCCGGCCCTTCATCTTGGCCGACTCGCTTGCCCGTTGTTCGGGCGTCAGCGCCTTCTTCGGCTTGGTTGCCGCGGCGGTCTTGCGCGGGGCACGAGGCTTGCCTTTCCCGGAGGGGGCGACGGCGCCGGACGAGGCGAGGGAGGCGAGGCCGGCGGCGGCGTCGAGGTCGAGGTCGATGGCGTCCTCCATGGCTGGTCGGGGGGCGGGGGCGCACGCGGGCGGGAGCGTTTTTGGAGAAAATGAGGGGAAATGATGGTGGCTGCCACCGACAGGCGGGCCCGGGAAGAGGAGTAGGCGCGCGCGTCCGTCTCGTGTCCGCACCGACGCAAATCCGGCTCAAAATTGAGCCTGAAATGGGTCGCCCGCGGACGAAAAATGGACGCGCGTCCGTTTGGGTCGGCGCGTTGGGCCGCCACTTTTGTCCGCGCCGACCCAAACGGACACGGGCGTACGAAATGGATCGCTCCATTGGAGTTGCTCTTAGTCCTTCCTATAGATTTGACATTAGACATCATCGTCATGGGATGCTGGAGTACATGGATGGTCAGAAATGATAAGATCTTTAAGCAAGTGCCTGCTCATCCTATCAGCTGGAATTCCTATTTGAAAGAAGGACTCTATTATTCAATGCTGAGAGCTAAACAAGTCAAGGCCAACAAGCTTCAGTCCTGAATTAGTAACAATCTGTAGTCCATGATTAATTTTGATAGAGCTGGTATTGGGTGATTTATGATGTATTCTGGACTTCCTTTGTATATACTTTTTTTAATATAATTGAAATACCGTAAAGCAATTCTTCTACGGTAAGAGTTTAAAAAGAAGTCCGTGCATCGCATATGATTGCTTTTACAAAATTAGCACCCTACCGCGCATGTTTATCCGTAGCATGTGTGACAGTAACACACCTCTAGCAAACCATGCAAGACAATGATTCACATCTGTGTGTGCGATAGTTTTTTTTGAAGTGTATGTAATTACCTTAACTGTACTAGTGCTAGTATTGACCAAGTACAATAAGCTCACTTGGTCGAAAAAGTGCTGGTACAAACCAAAGTTTAAGATCGCGGCCAAAAGGGTTTAGCGGCTGGCTCTTCAAAACGCTACGGCCGCTATGCCATTTAGCGGGAACAGTACATATGCATGTTTGTCTAAAGAAATTTAGGATTTTCAGCAGAAAATAGAGGATTTTCTTGGAAGCAGTGTTGAAAATCTAAGCTACAACCTACAAGTCGTGCAATACCAATAGGCTGACATGCTTGCTTGTATTGAATCAACAAACGATAGAGATTAGAGAGGATCAGAGCAATCCTGTACCTCCTGGAGATATACTGCGAGTTGGAACCGTGTGAGACTGAGCTATCATTATGGAGTGTGGACACATCGACGTCGTCCTGCAGAGGCCTTCGTCGCCGGTCGCAGCGTTGGCGTGACGACAGCAGTGTAGGTTGCGGCTCCTGCCAGGTGCTCTGGTCTCCGCTTTGCTGCCTCGCACATCAGTGCATCCGACTTCCGGCGAAGCAGCCGCCGGCCCACCGAGCGCAGCTGGGAAGAACCGCGCAGCCGCCGCAGCAGCTGAGAAGGGAATGGGGATAGCGATGAGTTAGGTTTTCTGGATGAGCTGCTCCTCTGTCCTCTCCATCGGGGCAAATGTGGGCCTGGCTCTTGTTGGGCCTCTGTTTCAGCCCGTCCCAGCGAAATTGCAGCGAGCGCAAATGAGTTTTGCGCCGTTTCGCGCAGCGATCGCGTGATTAGCCACATATCGCGTTTTTTAAGGCATCGCGTCGCGGGAAGGCTTCCAGCCAGCGATCGCGCAATTTTCGTCCGCGATTTAAAAGTTTGGTACAAACTCAAGCAAACCTAAAGAAAAAGTACAAAAAACCAATTACTCGTCGCCATCCACCTTGTTGATGAGCTGTTATGACATTTATTCTTTTTCGAGCTCCCCATCAAGTGTTGGTGCCTATATATAGTTTCCATCAACCGTGGTTCATAGCGATCATATAGCCAGAATCAGATAACGATAGGATATTCATCCGTTGTGCCCACATAATTTATCTCCGAGTATGCTAGTCATGGCAGATAGTACTCAAGACAATTCCTCTCATTTTATTTTGTTAAAGTCATGTTTTTAGGAAATATGAAATATATATTGGGCCATATGTGCACACTACTACAAATATGTTAATTAGATTTGGGAGGCGTTAGGAAACGATTATCTTGTAGACACTACTCCAAAAGCGGTGAATCAAATGACATTTTTCCTATAAGAATTGAGATGCATGACATCTATTATTCTTTGTTTTTTTTCTATTCCTATCACTATTTTAAATAGCCCGCTATAGCGTTTACAAAAGGTCTTGCGCTAAGAGACTTTGGTCCAAACAAATAAACAAACATTTTAAATAGCGCGCTATAGCATTTGAAGAGGTCCGCCTCTAAGATGCTTAGCGCGCTGTTTAAAACTATGATTCCTATCCTATGAAACAAAGAAGACCTTATATGTGTGCAATATTTTTATAGTAGGCTTTGGTACAATTTCCTGTCACTAGCTACATCCTTGCCCATGAATTTTATTAGACTTAATTTCCTAGCTGTTTTCCATATAGCTGTTTCGGGTGTACTGCAGTAATACGCAGCATATATATGCCAGGTCTCAGTTATTTACATACTTATTAATTTTGGATTTTAGAATTTTACCATTTGTTTCCGTAGTGACAAGACAGTGACCTTCATTTGGAGCCTATGTACGAGCACTTGTGGCCTTCTCCTTTAAATGAGTGAGCACTGCAAGTTGTTTCAGGTTCTGCAGATTTCCTGACTAATGCAAAAGCAGACCTTGCATTTAAACTGCACATGCACGCATGATCTAAATAAGTAACTTTTCACACACTCTAATATCTTTAAATAAGTAACTTTTCACCACTTTTCACAAGGGGCAATATGTTGTGCGTAGCTTGTCCTTCTGTTCGCAGAAGCATTGACAAGCCACCACCTGGTACCTTAATCATGCCTCCTTTGGCAGTGCACGGTTAGAGTCACTGGAGCTAGATGTTTGCACGGTTTTCGAGAGCCAGCGGAGCACGTCGACCTGAGCGCGCAGGTGCATGGCGTAGTCCATGGCCTCGCGTAACAGAGTGGCCTCGTCGACGGTGGAGTTCCGGCCTCCCGGTATCACCTCCCTCAGTGCCATGGTCCTGCTGCTCACCAGCCTCCCCGGAGTGTCGCCACCACCGGCGCGGCCTGATCTCCCCAAGTACCTCTTACGGCGGCAGCACCTCCTCACGGTCCTCCTACACCTCTGCACCTTGCACGCGCTGGACGCCGGTGCCAAGATGGCCTTGGGCCACCTCGCTCCGCCTCCATGCGCAGCCGCCATGGCGACGTCCACGGAGGACTTGACGGCGCGCTTCCTCTCGTGGAGGCTCGTGGCGCCGCGGAAGGTTGTGCTCGTGCGTGCTTGGAGCTGGAGGCTTGGGAGGAGGTTCTTGAGGAACTCCTGCTTGAAGGACTTGATGCTGGTGCTAGGGCCTTGCATGGCTTCTCTTCTCTTTTGACTTTTTGTAAGATGTCTTCTCTTTGCTTGGGCAGACACAAGATGTACTTGCTGTAGTAATTAGTACCAGAAACAGGGGCGCTCCTCCTGCTTAAATAGGACTAGTCTATCACCGGTAGCTGATTCATAATTTCTCACACATGCATGAACGATTTTTGCCGTTGTTGTCGATAATAACATTTTCTGCAGTGCTAGATCCGGCTTCCTTCTTCTTTGTGTCGAATTGTGTTTTTCAAACTGGTCGGCTTAATAGCTCGGTTAGGTTTTGGCGATGGTTGTAAGGGTTGACTCCTTGCCCTGGTGATCGAGGGGGGGGGGGGGTCAGGGATCTAGAACTTGTGTTGTATTCCTGGGGTGCGTTGTCTGAGACTACTAGACTCTGCCTGTTTTTGGTTTCGTTAATGAAATCGGAGGAAAACCTCTTTTATTCAAAAAAAAAGATCCGCATGTCGGCGACTTGAAGCTTAAAAGTATGGCAAATTTTAACATGCTCATTACATTTAATTACGATCGCCCTGATGTCGCAGCTAGACATGCTCATATTCTTCCATGATAATGATGTTGATGATGATGTTTTGTCTTATGCTACGCGTGGACGTACAACCGACAAGTACGGCGTGAGATGCCCACAAGCTTAAGGTCCCCCAAGCGCATGATGGTAATGTAATTACTGGTGATCAGCTGGCTTCGCGGGTGTCATGGTCAAACAAAAATGGATTGAAAAGTTGAAAGAGAGTTTTGCAATATACGCACGTTAGAGTACATCACAACACATGCCCACCATTGCAGGTACACTGACATCTCAACGTCTCACATTCCATGTGTGTTTACTACGTGTAGTATCATTGTGTGTTGTCGTTGCGTGCATGGATACAAGATGGGCAAGTATGATACGAGATGCCCACAAGATCTTCCAAAGTCTCAAGCGCATGATGATGAAAATAATAATAATAACAAACATAATCAGTGAGCTGGCTCCCGTGTCATGGTCCCCAGCACCAGAAAAAAATGGGTCTTCAAAGTTGGAGACACGGGAGCTCTGGGAGAGGTAAACACAAGACGCACACACATATTCTTGACAACGAAATGTCTGGGACATTGGCCGCTGCGTAAATTATTTTGTTTCTTGCTTCCTGTTTGTGATAGGTCCGTGCTGTGCAATGAGCACACGGAAGAGATATCCATTGGGACTGCAGTTTTGCCATGCACTGTTGGAATACCATCGCCCCCAATAAGAAAAGAGGACTCTCAAGTTACGATGAAATTTGCCTGGCCAGCTTAGAGCAACTCCAATGGGGCGACCCAAACGGACGTCGCATTTATCCGTTTTTTGTCTGTTTGGATCGGCCGCCCGCCTGCCGTCCTCCCAGTTTTGCATTAGGATCGGCAATGCGTCCAACACGCCGACCCATTTCATGTCCGCATTCAACTTTTAAATAAAAAACGCCTGCGGCCGATCATGCCAGCAGCCATGTCTCATGCCAGCGCCGGCATACAATGCCGGATTCAGAAAACACCACAGTTCATGCTGGCACACATGTCAGCACACAAAAAATGGTGGGACTTGAGTTCGACCACGCCATCACGGCTCTCGTAGTCATGCCGGCACACCTGCCGGCATACAAAAAGATGGCCCCTCGACGCCATAGATCACTCGTCGTCGAACTTGAGCATGTCGGCCTGCATCTTCTCGAACCACGACCTCTTCCTTGGCGATAAGGCGTTGAGATCCACCTTCATGATCTCCACCCCGGTCATCATGCTTGCAAGAGCCACTTCTTTCGCCTTTGTCTTGGCGTTGGCGGCCTCGATCTCTAGCATCTTGGCTTGCTTCTCCGCCTCGAGCTCGAACATCTTGGCTTGCTTCTCGGCGTCAAGATCAAGCCTCCTCCTTTGGATCTCCATGAAAGCATCCATTTGCTCCGCCTTGAAACGCCGGCGCTCCTCCTCTCTTGAGTCCTTCTTATTCATCATGCCGTCCACGCTCGCGTTCAAGGCGTTGGTGGCCGCATCTCGCTTGTCCTCCTTGGAGTTGGTCTTCCCCCGCGGCCGTGCCGGCTCGCCCTCCCCAACATCCTCCACGGCGCGCTTCCCCCCACGTGCCTTGAGCGCGGCATATTGTGCCTTGAACTTCTCTTCGTCCTTGATGACCCGATAGCAATGGGAGAGGTTGAAGCACTTGCCATTGTGTTGAACCTTGAATGCCTCTAAAGCTTGAAATGCTTACAAAATGTTTCCATGCAAGCATATGAGCGAGTGATCTTGATGGCACAAAAGAGGGCGGCTTGCTAGCATACCATGTCTTGCACGCCGATGCCGCTCACGGGGCGGACCTTGACGCTCTTAAGGGTGGCGCAAAACTTGTTGCACTCTTGTTGGATCACCCTCCACCGCTTGGAAATGGAGACCCACCCGCGCGTGCTCACAAATTGGTAAGGTGGAAACTTCTTGCGCTCATGAATCTCGCGGTGCGCACGAGTCCAAAAGGTCGAATGCTTTTGCTCGGCGCCCGTCTTTGGGTCTTGTCCAATGTCTCGCCAACACTCACAAAGAAGTTTGTCCTCGACAGCTGTGTACGCCTTCGTGCGCTTGCTCTTGCGCTTCGGCTTAGGACCGGCGGTTTGGTTGGCGAGCTCGTCCTCGAACAAAGGCTCCACTTCAATGTCGCACTCGTCATCTTCCTCTAGCCCATAGTCCTTCGGGAACTCGTGGTCGAGGGGGAAGCCGTCCAGGTCGATGCCGACCTGATCACGCATGAAGGCCGCCTGATCGGGATCATAGCCAGCGGCCGGCGTGAACGCCCCGTGGCCGTCCTGGCTTTGCGTCTCCTCTGGATCGTAGCCAGCGCCCGGCGCACCACCCTCGAAGATGAGGTGTTGCATGAAGTCCTCGTCGACGGCGGACGACATTTCCTCGAACAGGTTACGGGCGTCCGGGAGACCGCCGGCCGGCGTCTGTCGCACGCATTTCCTCATGCCTCCAGACGACGAGCCACCGACCACCGGGTGGCGTTGAGGTCGATGGGCACGGGCGCGGGCGTGCAAGGCGCAACCACGCTCACGTCGGGTGAGCACTCCCCGGAGAGGCGGGAGGCCTGTGGGTAGACGTGGAAGCCGGGGACCGGGTTGCAAGCCGATGCGCAGGGTGAGTCGGGCATCACCATCCGAGGAAACGCCGACGAGCCGGTGCTGGCCGCGGCAACGGCGGCTTGGATGAGGTTGTGCTGGCTAGGGTTTACCCCAAGCATGTAGAGCGCCTCCCTCGTTGCTGCGGCGACGCGGGCGTTGGTGAACTCCTGCTGCGCGGCAGCGACGGCGGCGACTGCGCAGCGGCCTCATCCCTCGCGTCCGCGGCATGCCTCCGGCCCTTCATCTTGGCCGACTCGCTTGCCCGTTGTTCGGGCGTCAGCGCCTTCTTCGGCTTGGTTGCCGCGGCGGTCTTGCGCGGGGCACGAGGCTTGCCTTTCCCGGAGGGGGCGACGGCGCCGGACGAGGCGAGGGAGGCGAGGCCGGCGGCGGCGTCGAGGTCGAGGTCGATGGCGTCCTCCATGGCTGGTCGGGGGGCGGGGGCGCACGCGGGCGGGAGCGTTTTTGGAGAAAATGAGGGGAAATGATGGTGGCTGCCACCGACAGGCGGGCCCGGGAAGAGGAGTAGGCGCGCGCGTCCGTCTCGTGTCCGCACCGACGCAAATCCGGCTCAAAATTGAGCCTGAAATGGGTCGCCCGCGGATGAAAAATGGACGCGCGTCCGTTTGGGTCGGCGCGTTGGGCCGCCACTTTTGTCCGCGCCGACCCAAACGGACACGGGCGTACGAAATGGATCGCTCCATTGGAGTTTCTCTTAGTCCTTCCTATAGATTTGACATTAGACATCATCGTCATGGGATGCTGGAGTACATGGATGGTCAGAAATGATAAGATCTTTAAGCAAGTGCCTGCTCATCCTATCAGCTGGAATTCCTATTTGAAAGAAGGACTCTATTATTCAATGCTGAGAGCTAAACAAGTCAAGGCCAACAAGCTTCAGTCCTGAATTAGTAACAATCTGTAGTCCATGATTAATTTTGATAGAGCTGGTATTGGGTGATTTATGATGTATTCTGGACTTCCTTTGTATATACTTTTTTTAATATAATTGAAATACCGTAAAGCAATTCTTCTACGGTAAGAGTTTAAAAAGAAGTCCGTGCATCGCATATGATTGCTTTTACAAAATTAGCACCCTACCGCGCATGTTTATCCGTAGCATGTGTGACAGTAACACACCTCTAGCAAACCATGCAAGACAATGATTCACATCTGTGTGTGCGATAGTTTTTTTTGAAGTGTATGTAATTACCTTAACTGTACTAGTGCTAGTATTGACCAAGTACAATAAGCTCACTTGGTCGAAAAAGTGCTGGTACAAACCAAAGTTTAAGATCGCGGCCAAAAGGGTTTAGCGGCTGGCTCTTCAAAACGCTACGGCCGCTATGCCATTTAGCGGGAACAGTACATATGCATGTTTGTCTAAAGAAATTTAGGATTTTCAGCAGAAAACAGAGGATTTTCTTGGAAGCACTGTTGAAAATCTAAGCTACAACCTACAAGTCGTGCAATACCAATAGGCTGACATGCTTGCTTGTATTGAATCAACAAACGATAGAGATTAGAGAGGATCAGAGCAATCCTGTACCTCCTGGAGATATACTGCGAGTTGGAACCGTGTGAGACTGAGCTATCATTATGGAGTGTGGACACATCGACGTCGTCCTGCAGAGGCCTTCGTCGCCGGTCGCAGCGTTGGCGTTACGACAGCAGTGTAGGTTGCGGCTCCTGCCAGGTGCTCTGGTCTCCGCTTTGCTGCCTCGCACATCAGTGCATCCGACTTCCGGCGAAGCAGCCGCCGGCCCACCGAGCGCAGCTGGGAAGAACCGCGCAGCCGCCGCAGCAGCTGAGAAGGGAATGGGGATAGCGATGAGTTAGGTTTTCTGGATGAGCTGCTCCTCTGTCCTCTCCATCGGGGCAAATGTGGGCCTGGCTCTTGTTGGGCCTCTGTTTCAGCCCGTCCCAGCGAAATTGCAGCGAGCGCAAATGAGTTTTGCGCCGTTTCGCGCAGCGATCGCGTGATTAGCCACATATCGCGTTTTTTAAGGCATCGCGTCGCGGGAAGGCTTCCAGCCAGCGATCGCGCAATTTTCGTCCGCGATTTAAAAGTTTGGTACAAACTCAAGCAAACCTAAAGAAAAAGTACAAAAAACCAATTACTCGTCGCCATCCACCTTGTTGATGAGCTGTTATGACATTTATTCTTTTTCGAGCTCCCCATCAAGTGTTGGTGCCTATATATAGTTTCCATCAACCGTGGTTCATAGTGATCATATAGCCAGAATCAGATAACGATAGGATATTCATCCGTTGTGCCCACATAATTTATCTCCGAGTATGCTAGTCATGGCAGATAGTACTCAAGACAATTCCTCTCATTTTATTTTGTTAAAGTCATGTTTTTAGGAAATATGAAATATATATTGGGCCATATGTGCACACTACTACAAATATGTTAATTAGATTTGGGAGGCGTTAGGAAACGATTATCTTGTAGACACTACTCCAAAAGCGGTGAATCAAATGACATTTTTCCTATAAGAATTGAGATGCATGACATCTATTATTCTTTGTTTTTTTTCTATTCCTATCACTATTTTAAATAGCCCGCTATAGCGTTTACAAAAGGTCTTGCGCTAAGAGACTTTGGTCCAAACAAATAAACAAACATTTTAAATAGCGCGCTATAGCATTTGAAGAGGTCCGCCTCTAAGATGCTTAGCGCGCTGTTTAAAACTATGATTCCTATCCTATGAAACAAAGAAGACCTTATATGTGTGCAATATTTTTATAGTAGGCTTTGGTACAATTTCCTGTCACTAGCTACATCCTTGCCCATGAATTTTATTAGACTTAATTTCCTAGCTGTTTTCCATATAGCTGTTTCGGGTGTACTGCAGTAATACGCAGCATATATATGCCAGGTCTCAGTTATTTACATACTTATTAATTTTGGATTTTAGAATTTTACCATTTGTTTCCGTAGTGACAAGACAGTGACCTTCATTTGGAGCCTATGTACGAGCACTTGTGGCCTTCTCCTTTAAATGAGTGAGCACTGCAAGTTGTTTCAGGTTCTGCAGATTTCCTGACTAATGCAAAAGCAGACCTTGCATTTAAACTGCACATGCACGCATGATCTAAATAAGTAACTTTTCACACACTCTAATATCTTTAAATAAGTAACTTTTCACCACTTTTCACAAGGGGCAATATGTTGTGCGTAGCTTGTCCTTCTGTTCGCAGAAGCATTGACAAGCCACCACCTGGTACCTTAATCATGCCTCCTTTGGCAGTGCACGGTTAGAGTCACTGGAGCTAGATGTTTGCACGGTTTTCGAGAGCCAGCGGAGCACGTCGACCTGAGCGCGCAGGTGCATGGCGTAGTCCATGGCCTCGCGTAACAGAGTGGCCTCGTCGACGGTGGAGTTCCGGCCTCCCGGTATCACCTCCCTCAGTGCCATGGTCCTGCTGCTCACCAGCCTCCCCGGAGTGTCGCCACCACCGGCGCGGCCTGATCTCCCCAAGTACCTCTTACGGCGGCAGCACCTCCTCACGGTCCTCCTACACCTCTGCACCTTGCACGCGCTGGACGCCGGTGCCAAGATGGCCTTGGGCCACCTCGCTCCGCCTCCATGCGCAGCCGCCATGGCGACGTCCACGGAGGACTTGACGGCGCGCTTCCTCTCGTGGAGGCTCGTGGCGCCGCGGAAGGTTGTGCTCGTGCGTGCTTGGAGCTGGAGGCTTGGGAGGAGGTTCTTGAGGAACTCCTGCTTGAAGGACTTGATGCTGGTGCTAGGGCCTTGCATGGCTTCTCTTCTCTTTTGACTTTTTGTAAGATGTCTTCTCTTTGCTTGGGCAGACACAAGATGTACTTGCTGTAGTAATTAGTACCAGAAACAGGGGCGCTCCTCCTGCTTAAATAGGACTAGTCTATCACCGGTAGCTGATTCATAATTTCTCACACATGCAAGAACGATTTTTGCCGTTGTTGTCGATAATAACATTTTCTGCAGTGCTAGATCCGGCTTCCTTCTTCTTTGTGTCGAATTGTGTTTTTCAAACTGGTCGGTTTAATAGCTCGGTTAGGTTTTGGCGATGGTTGTAAGGCTTGACTCCTTGCCCTGGTGATCGAGAGGGGGGGGGGTGCGTTGTATGAGACTACTAGACTCTGCCTGTTTTTGGTTTCGTTAATAAAATCGGAGGAAAACCTCTTTTATTCAAAAAAAAAAAGATCTGCATGTCGGCGACTTGAAGCTTAAAAGTATGGCAAATTTTAACATGCTCATTACATTTAATTACGATCGCCCTGATGTCGCAGCTAGACATGCTCATATTCTTCCATGATAATGATGTTGATGATGATGTTTTGTCGTATGCTACGCGTGGACGTACAACCGACAAGTACGGCGTGAGATGCCCACAAGCTTAAGGTCCCCCAAGCGCATGATGGTAATGTAATTACTGGTGATCAGCTGGCTTCGCGGGTGTCATGGTCAAACAAAAATGGATTGAAAAGTTGAAAGAGAGTTTTGCAATATACGCACGTTAGAGTACATCACAACACATGCCCACCATTGTAGGTACACTGACATCTCAACGTCTCACATTCCATGTGTGTTTACTACGTGTAGTATCATTGTGTGTTGTCGTTGCGTGCATGGATACAAGATGGGCAAGTATGATACGAGATGCCCACAAGATCTTCCAAAGTCTCAAGCCCATGATGATGAAAATAATAATAATAACAAACATAATCAGTGAGCTGGCTCCCGTGTCATGGTCCCCAGCACCAGAAAAAAATGGGTCTTCAAAGTTGGAGACACGGGAGCTCTGGGAGAGGTAAACACAAGACGCACACATATATTCTTGACAACGAAATGTCTGGGACATTGGCCGCTGCGTAAATTATTTTGTTTCTTGCTTCCTGTTTGTGATAGGTCCGTGCTGTGCAATGAGCACACGGAAGAGATATCCATTGGGACTGCAGTTTTGCCATGCACTGTTGGAATACCATCGCCCCCAATAAGAAAAGAGGACTCTCAAGTTACGATGAAATTTGCCTGGCCAGCTTAGAGCAACTCCAATGGGGCGACCCAAACGGACGTCGCATTTATCCGTTTTTTGTCTGTTTGGATCGGCCGCCCGCCTGCCGTCCTCCCAGTTTTGCATTAGGATCGGCAATGCGTCCAACACGCCGACCCATTTCATGTCCGCATTCAACTTTTAAATAAAAAACGCCTGCGGCCGATCATGCCAGCAGCCATGTCTCATGCCAGCGCCGGCATACAATGCCGGATTCAGAAAACACCACAGTTCATGCTGGCACACATGTCAGCACACAAAAAATGGTGGGACTTGAGTTCGACCACGCCATCACGGCTCTCGTAGTCATGCCGGCACACCTGCCGGCATACAAAAAGATGGCCCCTCGACGCCATAGATCACTCGTCGTCGAACTTGAGCATGTCGGCCTGCATCTTCTCGAACCACGACCTCTTCCTTGGCGATAAGGCGTTGAGATCCACCTTCATGATCTCCACCCCGGTCATCATGCTTGCAAGAGCCACTTCTTTCGCCTTTGTCTTGGCGTTGGCGGCCTCGATCTCTAGCATCTTGGCTTGCTTCTCCGCCTCGAGCTCGAACATCTTGGCTTGCTTCTCGGCGTCAAGATCAAGCCTCCTCCTTTGGATCTCCATGAAAGCATCCATTTGCTCCGCCTTGAAACGCCGGCGCTCCTCCTCTCTTGAGTCCTTCTTATTCATCATGCCGTCCACGCTCACGTTCAAGGCGTTGGTGGCCGCATCTCGCTTGTCCTCCTTGGAGTTGGTCTTCCCCCGCGGCCGTGCCGGCTCGCCCTCCCCAACATCCTCCACGGCGCGCTTCCCCCCACGTGCCTTGAGCGCGGCATATTGTGCCTTGAACTTCTCTTCGTCCTTGATGACCCGATAGCAATGGGAGAGGTTGAAGCACTTGCCATTGTGTTGAACCTTGAATGCCTCTAAAGCTTGAAATGCTTACAAAATGTTTCCATGCAAGCATATGAGCAAGTGATCTTGATGGCACAAAAGAGGGCGGCTTGCTAGCATACCATGTCTTGCACGCCGATGCCGCTCACGGGGCGGACCTTGACGCTCTTAAGGGTGGCGCAAAACTTGTTGCACTCTTGTTGGATCACCCTCCACCGCTTGGAAATGGAGACCCACCCGCGCGTGCTCACAAATTGGTAAGGTGGAAACTTCTTGCGCTCATGAAACTCGCGGTGCGCACGAGTCCAAAAGGTCGAATGCTTTTGCTCGGCGCCCGTCTTTGGGTCTTGTCCAATGTCTCGCCAACACTCACAAAGAAGTTTGTCCTCGACAGCTGTGTACGCCTTCGTGCGCTTGCTCTTGCGCTTCGGCTTAGGACCGGCGGTTTGGTTGGCGAGCTCGTCCTCGAACAAAGGCTCCACTTCAATGTCGCACTCGTCATCTTCCTCTAGCCCATAGTCCTTCGGGAACTCGTGGTCGAGGGGGAAGCCGTCCAGGTCGATGCCGACCTGATCACGCATGAAGGCCGCTTGATCGGGATCATAGCCAGCGGCCGGCGTGAACGCCCCGTGGCCGTCCTGGCTTTGCGTCTCCTCTGGATCGTAGCCAGCGCCCGGCGCACCACCCTCGAAGATGAGGTGTTGCATGAAGTCCTCGTCGACGGCGGACGACATTTCCTCGAACAGGTTATGGGCGTCCGGGAGACCGCCGGCCGGCGTCTGTCGCACGCATTTCCTCATGCCTCCAGACGACGAGCCACCGACCACCGGGTGGCGTTGAGGTCGATGGGCACGGGCGCGGGCGTGCAAGGCGCAACCACGCTCACGTCGGGTGAGCACTCCCCGGAGAGGCGGGAGGCCTGTGGGTAGACGTGGAAGCCGGGGACCGGGTTGCAAGCCGATGCGCAGGGTGAGTCGGGCATCACCATCCGAGGAAACGCCGACGAGCCGGTGCTGGCCGCGGCAACGGCGGCTTGGATGAGGTTGTGCTGGCTAGGGTTTACCCCAAGCATGTAGAGCGCCTCCCTCGTTGCTGCGGCGACGCGGGCGTTGGTGAACTCCTGCTGCGCGGCAGCGACGGCGGCGACTGCGCAGCGGCCTCATCCCTCGCGTCCGCGGCATGCCTCCGGCCCTTCATCTTGGCCGACTCGCTTGCCCGTTGTTCGGGCGTCAGCGCCTTCTTCGGCTTGGTTGCCGCGGCGGTCTTGCGCGGGGCACGAGGCTTGCCTTTCCCGGAGGGGGCGACGGCGCCGGACGAGGCGAGGGAGGCGAGGCCGGCGGCGGCGTCGAGGTCGAGGTCGATGGCATCCTCCATGGCTGGTCGGGGGGCGGGGGCGCACGCGGGCGGGAGCGTTTTTGGAGAAAATGAGGGGAAATGATGGTGGCTGCCACCGACAGGCGGGCCCGGGAAGAGGAGTAGGCGCGCGCGTCCGTCTCGTGTCCGCACCGACGCAAATCCGGCTCAAAATTGAGCCTGAAATGGGTCGCCCGCGGACGAAAAATGGACGCGCGTCCGTTTGGGTCGGCGCGTTGGGCCGCCACTTTTGTCCGCGCCGACCCAAACGGACACGGGCGTACGAAATGGATCGCTCCATTGGAGTTTCTCTTAGTCCTTCCTATAGATTTGACATTAGACATCATCGTCATGGGATGCTGGAGTACATGGATGGTCAGAAATGATAAGATCTTTAAGCAAGTGCCTGCTCATCCTATCAGCTGGAATTCCTATTTGAAAGAAGGACTCTATTATTCAATGCTGAGAGCTAAACAAGTCAAGGCCAACAAGCTTCAGTCCTGAATTAGTAACAATCTGTAGTCCATGATTAATTTTGATAGAGCTGGTATTGGGTGATTTATGATGTATTCTGGACTTCCTTTGTATATACTTTTTTTAATATAATTGAAATACCGTAAAGCAATTCTTCTACGGTAAGAGTTTAAAAAGAAGTCCGTGCATCGCATATGATTGCTTTTACAAAATTAGCACCCTACCGCGCATGTTTATCCGTAGCATGTGTGACAGTAACACACCTCTAGCAAACCATGCAAGACAATGATTCACATCTGTGTGTGCGATAGTTTTTTTTGAAGTGTATGTAATTACCTTAACTGTACTAGTGCTAGTATTGACCAAGTACAATAAGCTCACTTGGTCGAAAAAGTGCTGGTACAAACCAAAGTTTAAGATCGCGGCCAAAAGGGTTTAGCGGCTGGCTCTTCAAAACGCTACGGCCGCTATGCCATTTAGCGGGAACAGTACATATGCATGTTTGTCTAAAGAAATTTAGGATTTTCAGCAGAAAACAGAGGATTTTCTTGGAAGCACTGTTGAAAATCTAAGCTACAACCTACAAGTCGTGCAATACCAATAGGCTGACATGCTTGCTTGTATTGAATCAACAAACGATAGAGATTAGAGAGGATCAGAGCAATCCTGTACCTCCTGGAGATATACTGCGAGTTGGAACCGTGTGAGACTGAGCTATCATTATGGAGTGTGGACACATCGACGTCGTCCTGCAGAGGCCTTCGTCGCCGGTCGCAGCGTTGGCGTTACGACAGCAGTGTAGGTTGCGGCTCCTGCCAGGTGCTCTGGTCTCCGCTTTGCTGCCTCGCACATCAGTGCATCCGACTTCCGGCGAAGCAGCCGCCGGCCCACCGAGCGCAGCTGGGAAGAACCGCGCAGCCGCCGCAGCAGCTGAGAAGGGAATGGGGATAGCGATGAGTTAGGTTTTCTGGATGAGCTGCTCCTCTGTCCTCTCCATCGGGGCAAATGTGGGCCTGGCTCTTGTTGGGCCTCTGTTTCAGCCCGTCCCAGCGAAATTGCAGCGAGCGCAAATGAGTTTTGCGCCGTTTCGCGCAGCGATCGCGTGATTAGCCACATATCGCGTTTTTTAAGGCATCGCGTCGCGGGAAGGCTTCCAGCCAGCGATCGCGCAATTTTCGTCCGCGATTTAAAAGTTTGGTACAAACTCAAGCAAACCTAAAGAAAAAGTACAAAAAACCAATTACTCGTCGCCATCCACCTTGTTGATGAGCTGTTATGACATTTATTCTTTTTCGAGCTCCCCATCAAGTGTTGGTGCCTATATATAGTTTCCATCAACCGTGGTTCATAGTGATCATATAGCCAGAATCAGATAACGATAGGATATTCATCCGTTGTGCCCACATAATTTATCTCCGAGTATGCTAGTCATGGCAGATAGTACTCAAGACAATTCCTCTCATTTTATTTTGTTAAAGTCATGTTTTTAGGAAATATGAAATATATATTGGGCCATATGTGCACACTACTACAAATATGTTAATTAGATTTGGGAGGCGTTAGGAAACGATTATCTTGTAGACACTACTCCAAAAGCGGTGAATCAAATGACATTTTTCCTATAAGAATTGAGATGCATGACATCTATTATTCTTTGTTTTTTTTCTATTCCTATCACTATTTTAAATAGCCCGCTATAGCGTTTACAAAAGGTCTTGCGCTAAGAGACTTTGGTCCAAACAAATAAACAAACATTTTAAATAGCGCGCTATAGCATTTGAAGAGGTCCGCCTCTAAGATGCTTAGCGCGCTGTTTAAAACTATGATTCCTATCCTATGAAACAAAGAAGACCTTATATGTGTGCAATATTTTTATAGTAGGCTTTGGTACAATTTCCTGTCACTAGCTACATCCTTGCCCATGAATTTTATTAGACTTAATTTCCTAGCTGTTTTCCATATAGCTGTTTCGGGTGTACTGCAGTAATACGCAGCATATATATGCCAGGTCTCAGTTATTTACATACTTATTAATTTTGGATTTTAGAATTTTACCATTTGTTTCCGTAGTGACAAGACAGTGACCTTCATTTGGAGCCTATGTACGAGCACTTGTGGCCTTCTCCTTTAAATGAGTGAGCACTGCAAGTTGTTTCAGGTTCTGCAGATTTCCTGACTAATGCAAAAGCAGACCTTGCATTTAAACTGCACATGCACGCATGATCTAAATAAGTAACTTTTCACACACTCTAATATCTTTAAATAAGTAACTTTTCACCACTTTTCACAAGGGGCAATATGTTGTGCGTAGCTTGTCCTTCTGTTCGCAGAAGCATTGACAAGCCACCACCTGGTACCTTAATCATGCCTCCTTTGGCAGTGCACGGTTAGAGTCACTGGAGCTAGATGTTTGCACGGTTTTCGAGAGCCAGCGGAGCACGTCGACCTGAGCGCGCAGGTGCATGGCGTAGTCCATGGCCTCGCGTAACAGAGTGGCCTCGTCGACGGTGGAGTTCCGGCCTCCCGGTATCACCTCCCTCAGTGCCATGGTCCTGCTGCTCACCAGCCTCCCCGGAGTGTCGCCACCACCGGCGCGGCCTGATCTCCCCAAGTACCTCTTACGGTGGCAGCACCTCCTCACGGTCCTCCTACACCTCTGCACCTTGCACGCGCTGGACGCCGGTGCCAAGATGGCCTTGGGCCACCTCGCTCCGCCTCCATGCGCAGCCGCCATGGCGACGTCCACGGAGGACTTGACGGCGCGCTTCCTCTCGTGGAGGCTCGTGGCGCCGCGGAAGGTTGTGCTCGTGCGTGCTTGGAGCTGGAGGCTTGGGAGGAGGTTCTTGAGGAACTCCTGCTTGAAGGACTTGATGCTGGTGCTAGGGCCTTGCATGGCTTCTCTTCTCTTTTGACTTTTTGTAAGATGTCTTCTCTTTGCTTGGGCAGACACAAGATGTACTTGCTGTAGTAATTAGTACCAGAAACAGGGGCGCTCCTCCTGCTTAAATAGGACTAGTCTATCACCGGTAGCTGATTCATAATTTCTCACACATGCAAGAACGATTTTTGCCGTTGTTGTCGATAATAACATTTTCTGCAGTGCTAGATCCGGCTTCCTTCTTCTTTGTGTCGAATTGTGTTTTTCAAACTGGTCGGTTTAATAGCTCGGTTAGGTTTTGGCGATGGTTGTAAGGCTTGACTCCTTGCCCTGGTGATCGAGAGGGGGGGGGGTGCGTTGTATGAGACTACTAGACTCTGCCTGTTTTTGGTTTCGTTAATAAAATCGGAGGAAAACCTCTTTTATTCAAAAAAAAAGATCTGCATGTCGGCGACTTGAAGCTTAAAAGTATGGCAAATTTTAACATGCTCATTACATTTAATTACGATCGCCCTGATGTCGCAGCTAGACATGCTCATATTCTTCCATGATAATGATGTTGATGATGATGTTTTGTCGTATGCTACGCGTGGACGTACAACCGACAAGTACGGCGTGAGATGCCCACAAGCTTAAGGTCCCCCAAGCGCATGATGGTAATGTAATTACTGGTGATCAGCTGGCTTCGCGGGTGTCATGGTCAAACAAAAATGGATTGAAAAGTTGAAAGAGAGTTTTGCAATATACGCACGTTAGAGTACAGCACAACACATGCCCACCATTGCAGGTACACTGACATCTCAACGTCTCACATTCCATGTGTGTTTACTACGTGTAGTATCATTGTGTGTTGTCGTTGCGTGCATGGATACAAGATGGGCAAGTATGATACGAGATGCTCACAAGATCTTCCAAAGTCTCAAGCGCATGATGATGAAAATAATAATAATAACAAACATAATCAGTGAGCTGGCTCCCGTGCCATGGTCCCCAGCACCAGAAAAAAATGGGTCTTCAAAGTTGGAGACACGGGAGCTCTGGGAGAGGTAAACACAAGACGCACACACATATTCTTGACAACGAAATGTCTGGGACATTGGCCGCTGCGTAAATTATTTTGTTTCTTGCTTCCTGTTTGTGATAGGTCCGTGCTGTGCAATGAGCACACGGAAGAGATATCCATGCATTTATTCTGGGACTGCAGTTTTGCCATGCACTGTTGGAATACCATCGCCCCCAATAAGAAAAGAGGACTCTCAAGTTATGATGAAATTTTCCTGGCCAGCTTAGAGCAACTCCAATGGGGCGACCCAAACGGACGTCGCATTTATCCGTTTTTTGTCTGTTTGGGTCGGCCGCCCGCCTGCCGTCCTCCCAGTTTTGCATTAGGATCGGCAATGCGTCCAACGCGCCGACCCATTTCATGTCCGCATTCAACTTTTAAATAAAAGAGGCCCGCGGCCAATCATGCCAGCGGCCATGTCTCATGCCAGCGCCGGCATACAATGCCGGCTTCAGAAAACACCATAGTTCATGCTGGCACACATGTCAGCACACAAAAAATGGTGGGACTTGAGTTCGACCACGCCATCGAGGCTCCCGTAGTCATGCCGGCCCACCTGCCGGCACACAAAAAGATGGCCCCTCGACGCCATAGATCACTCGTCGTCGAACTTGAGCATGTCGGCCTGCATCTTCTCGAACCACGGCTCTTCCTTGGCGATAAGTGAAGGAAATATGCCCTAGAGGCAATAATAAAGTTATTATTTATTTCCTTATATCATGATAAATGTTTATTATTCATGCTAGAATTGTATTAACCGGAAACATAATACATGTGTGAATACATAGACAAACAGAGTGTCACTATTATGCCTCTACTTGACTAGCTCGTTAATCAAAGATGGTTACGTTTCCTAACCATAGACAAAAGAGTTGTTACTTGATTAGCGGGATCACATCATTAGTTGAATGATCTGATTGACATGACCCATTCCCTTAGCTTAGCACCCGATCGTTTAGTATGTTGCTATTGCTTTCTTCATTACTTATACATGTTCCTATGACTATGAGATTATGTAACTCCCGTGTGCCGGAGGAACACTTTGTGTGCTACCAAACGTCACAACGTAACTGGGTGATTATAAAGGGTGTGTTTGGTAGCTGTTCCCACCCTAGCATAGTTGTTCTCATTTGAGACATGCTTAGTCTAGACATGCTCAGTACATGCAACTGCAGTTGTTTGGTAGCAATGTATGTACTGATGCATGCTGAGCTGAGACTGTGTTTGGTAGGCTGCATCAGACGAGACATGTTGCACAGAGACTGTGTTTGGTAGCCTGTATCTGAGGTATGTTGCATGAATGATTTTTTTGCCGCCAAGACAAATATTGAAACAACATTTCGACAACCATGGAACAATTAGAGCAATAAAATGTTACCATGCCAACATAATTTGAACAATGATAATACAAATAAAATAATCAACAATTAACATAACACATGATAACCTTGATTTGAAGCAGTGCATCACTAGATTCATATTACATCAGAATAATAACCATAATTCGTACCAGTGCATCACTAGATTCATATTACATAGTCTCATTTGAAGTCCACCTTATAATAGGCATTACAAAAGGGATAGTCTCATCAAGCACCAACTAACAACAACTCAAAGAAGACTGGGATTGGCTTTCAAGATTCGCTTGAACGATGCTTTTCGAACTTCATCATCCATCTTCACAAAGTTAAGGCCTTTTGCCTTATGTTCTGTGAGATAATCTAAAACAGCCAAGCGCTCATCTTGATCAAACACAAGAAGGTCCATGACAGCCTTGTACAAGTCAGGGTGTGTTTCAGCATGGCAAGTGTTGTTGATAGCACTTGCAATCTCACGCATAGCATCAGTCATGTTGCTACACTGGATTGAGTCCTCCTCTGTCAAGCCAGATGCCCTCTTTCTCTTCTTATTTGAAGTAGGAGAAGGGTCCTGAGTGGCACTAGCAGTAGGAAGTACAAAGTTAGATCCAGGAAGATGTTGCAATACCTCATCTGTTGTTCCTTCCCCCTCCATGACATTCGGTTTATCCTTGTCTTCCACAACAATAGGCATTCCTAGGGGCACACCGGGGCCCATTGCATATTTCCCAGTGGCATGCTTATTAGCAAAGCCAAGTTCCATATAGTCGTAGTTCTCGAGTGGAGAATTGAGCAATTCAGCATCTGCTGGATGATCCTGCAACACCATTTGAACAAAAATAATTAACCGAGACATCATTTCAGCTATGAAACATCATTATTTTTGGCAAAACTATATCATTTTAACACTCTTTGAGCACTAAGATAACTCATTTCAGCATTCAAAAAAGGCTGGTACATGGACATGCATACCTGAGTGTGGCCCAAATAGTGTTGTTCTTCTAGCACTACCATCTTCTTGTCATCATCCCAAAGTGCCCCACTTAAAGCCTTCAAATAGACAAGCCTTGTCCACCTATTCCTCCACTTGCGAATATGATTGTGCACTTGCGTAATAGACACGTCATAACCAACGAAAGAAGATATACGCTTTGCAACTTTCAATTTTTCAACCTCTTTGAATCCTTTGTCAGTCTTGGCACCTCTTGCCGCCACCTCTGAAAGGCCTTTCAACATCAACGCCGACATAGGAGGAGTCCAGTTCATGACCTTGGGGCCCTTCTTGGGAAGAGCACCAACACTTGAAACCTCCTGCACCTCATCATCCATCTACAACATAGACAATCCAGAAGTTAATATTTCAGCTCAAAAACATGAAGTCCAACACACAAAAACACGTTTCAGCACATAAAAAGCATATTTCAGCAGCTTACAATCATATTTCAGCTCATAAAAATGAATTCCAGCACACAAAAACACATTTCAGCACATAAATAAGCATACTTCAGCCCATCAAAATCATGTTTCAGCACATAAACAGTACATCAATAGTTTTACAACACCAAGACACATGATACATCAAATGTTTGCTAGCCCTCTATTCGCCCACATATGATTTGCAAATTCATCTCTCTTATGAGCCCAAGAAATATTGTCATGGACAATATCATTGTGATCTTCATCATTGGGTTCTGGATCCCATGTCTCCTCAGGTGGGAAATACTCATCCTCACCATATTGAAGTACCCAATTGTGAAGAATTGCACAAGCTAGCACTACTTTTACTTGGGTCTTGTAACCATGGAACGGCTTATTGTAGACAAACTTCCAACTGTTTTTGTATGCGGAAAAAGCCCTTTCAACCGTTGTCCTCAAAGAAGAGTGTCTTAAGTTGAACAACTCTTTAGCATTTTGAGGATGGTTCCCTCGTCCATACTCTTTCAAGTGGTACCTCGTGCCACGGTATGGTGGAAGAAAACCCGGCCTCACAGCATACCCCGCATCAACAAGGAAGAATTTTCCTATGAAATAGCAACTATTAGCTATGGGTAGAAATATTAATATATTTAGGTAGTAGGCCCTAATTTATTACCTGTAGGAACTTTCAACCCATCTTCCCTCTCCAATGCATTTGCAAGTATAAGGGCATCATGAGCTGATCCCTCCCAACCCGCAAGTACATAGGTAAACTTTAGATCAAAGTCTACCGCAGCCATGACATTTTGGGTAGTCCCCACCTTTCTACCCCTAAAGGCAACTGAGATACTTTTTGGGACTCTAGCAAGTACATGAGTCCCATCAATTGCTCCAACACAATCCTAATTAAAAAAGGCAAATGATTGTTATTCATAAGTCACATTGATTGTTTGTATTTGTTTGCAAAAATAATTACCTTGAAATATGGATTGAAGCGAGTGCTTTCTTGTATTTTATGATGACAATGTTTGGAGGGAGGCCGAATCATCTCATCTCTCAACTCCCCAATAGCATAAAGCACTGCCTTAAAATACCTACTAATGACTTCGGTAGATCTTCTAAAGATCGGTTGAAGTGTCCTATACCTTTGGTTATGGCCAACTACTAGAAGAAACATGGCTACTTGTTCCTCGATAGAAGTATGGATGCTATCCAACAACAGATTTCTCTCTCTAAATATAGCACACAAACGGAAAAAGGAGCTTTTCTCATTCTTAATTGATTTGAACAATTTATGTCACTAGAGTGATAAATATATCTCAAATTGGACTCTCTAGATATGGCACGATCGACCATGCTGCCCACGGTTATCCTTGCGGTTTGTTGCCTAGCTCTTCTAAACATGATCATCTTGTATGCATACAATCCAGCCACTAGACCGGCTCCTCTCACAATTAATTGCCTTCATTTTCTTGCCAATTCATCCATCTATCACAATACAAACAAATTGATACTTAGCACAACAGATTTTTTGCCAATTCATCCAGCATGACAAGCAATGAACAAACTAAAATATGAGCATAATAGGTACAACAATCATAAGTTATACATCTACTATAATAATTTTGACCACTTATACATGATAATCATAAGGGAACAGAGGAGCAGTTTCTGGTCAGAAGCAGCGGCTACAACCTGTGAGCCCAAGGTAGGAAGGAAGGGGTGAGGAGGGCGGAGGGGAACGAGGCAGGAAGGAAGGGGTGAGGAAGCTACCTCTCTGGCGGCGACGGTTGGCTAGGCCTGGCGGCGGCGAGATCCACGTGCGGCGGCCGCGATTTGAAGACCAGGGCGGTGGCGAGGTAGACCGGCGCGGTGGCGAGGTAGACCGGCGCGGTGGCGAGGTAGACCGGGGCGGCGGTTACGGCGGCGAGGTGGAAGAACAGGGGGCCGGCGGGGATGAAGATCAGGCGCCAGTCGCCATGGTTCGCGGCCTCGCGGGAGAGAGATGCCAGATGGGGGCGAGGGGTGGCGGCTAGGTCAGCGAGAGGGGTGGGGCGAGCGTAGTGGGTCGGGAGGAGAATTTTGCTAGGGTCCAAGAGCCACGCTGAGCCCAGCTCGCATGTATGTGGGTGCTCCAGTGAGCATAGCTCGGGGCCTTTTTTGCATCAGACGGGCTATGCCCAGAAAAGCCCATACACCCCGCCAAACACGTGAAAGTGGGTTGGGTAGAGAACTTTTAGTCTCATACACCCTCCGCGCAGGCTACCAAACACACCCAAAGGTGCTCTACAGGTGTCTCCAAAGGTACATGTTGGGTTGACATATTTCGAGATTAGGATTTGTCACTCCGATCGTCGGAGAGGTATCTCTGGGCCCTCTCGGTAATGCACATCACATAAGCCTTGCAAGCATTGCAACCAATGAGTTAGTTGCGAGATGATGTATTACGGAACGAGTAAAGAGACTTGCCGGCAACGAGATTGAACTAGGTATTGGATACCGACGATCGAATCTCGGGCAAGTAACATACCGATGACAAAGGGAACAACGTATGTTGTTATGCGGTCTGACCGATAAAGATCTTCGTAGAATATGTAGGAGCCAATATGGGCATCCAGGTCCCGCTATTGGTTATTGACCAGAGACGTGTCTCGGTCATGTCTACATTGTTCTCGAACCGTAGGGTCCGCACGCTTAACGTTACGATGACAGTTATTATGAGTTTATGCATTTTGATGTACCGAAGTTAGTTCGGAGTCCCGGATGTGATCACGGACATGACGACGAGTCTCGAAATGATCGAGACATAAAGATTGATATATTGGAAGCCTACATTTGGACATCGGATTCATTCCGGGTGAAATCGGGATTTTACCGGAGTACCGGGGGGTTACCGGACCCCCCGGGGGTTAATGGGCCTACATGGGCCATAAGGGAGAAGAGAGGGGCCGGCCAGGGAAGGCCACGCGCCCCCTCCCCCTAGTCCGAATAGGACAAGGAAGGGGGGGGGGGCGCCCCCTTTCCTCTTCTCCCTCCCCCTTTCCTTCTCCAACAAGGCAAGAGAGGGGGAGTCCTACTCCCGATGGGAGTAGGACTCCTCCAGGCGCACCCCTTGGGGCCGGCCGCACCTCCCCCTCCCTCCTTTATATACGGGGGCAAGGGGGCACCCTAGAACACACAAGTTGATCCTCGTGATCGTTCCTTAGCCGTGTGCGGTGCGCCCTTCCACCATATTCCACCTCGATCATATCGTTGCAGTGCTTAGGCGAAGCCCTGCGTCGGTAGAACATCATCATCGTCACCACGCCGTCGTGCTGACGGAACTCATCCCCGAAGCTTTGCTGGATCGGAGCCCGGGGAGCGTCATCGAGCTGTACGTGTGCTAAGAACTCGGAGGTGCCGGAGTAACGGTACTTGGATCAGTCGGATCGGGAAGACGTACGACTACTTCCTCTACGTTGCATCAACGCTTCCGCTTCGGTCTACGAGGGTACGTAGACAACACTCTCCCCTCTCGTTGCTATGCATCACCATGATCTTGCGTGTGCGTAGGAATTTTTTTGAAATTACTACGTTCCCCAACAGTGGTATCAGAGCCTAGGTTTTATGTGTTGATGTTATATGCACGAGTAGAACACAAGTGAGTTGTGGGCGATATAAGTCATACTGCTTACCAGCATGTCACACTTTGGTTCGGCGGTATTGTTGGACGAAGCGGCCCGGACCAACATTACGCGTACGCTTACGCGAGACCGGTTCTCCCGACGTGCTTTGCATAGAGGTGGCTTGCGGGTGACAGTTTCTCCAACTTTAGTTGAACCGAGTGTGGCTATGCCCGGTCCTTGCGAAGGTTAAAACAACACCAACTTGACAAACTATCGTTGTGGTTTTGATGCGTAGGTAAGATTGGTTCTTGCTTAAGCCCGTAGCAGCCACGTAAAACTTGCAAACAACAAAGTAGAGGACGTCTAACTTGTTTTTGCAGGGCATGTTGTGATGTGATATGGTCAAGACATGATGCTAAGTTTTATTGTATGAGATGATCATTTTTTGTAACCGAGTTATCGGCAACTGGCAGGAGCCATATGGTTGTCGCTTTATTGTATGCAATGCAATCGCCCTGTAATGCTTTACTTTATCACTAAGCGGTAGCGATAGTCGTAGAAGCATAAGATTGGCGAGACGACAACGATGCTACGATGGAGATCAAGGTGTCGCGCCGGTGACGATGGTGATCATGACAGTGCTTCGGAGATGGAGATCACAAGCACAAGATGATGATGGCCATATCATATCACTTATATTGATTGCATGTGATGTTTATTTTTTTGCATCTTATCTTGCTTTGATTGACGGTAGCATTATAAGATGATCTCTCACTAATTATCAAGAAGTGTTCTCCCTGAGTATGCACCGTTGCCAAAGTTCATCGTGCCCAGACACCACGTGATGATCGGGTGTGATAAGCTCTACGTCCATCTACAACGGGTGCAAGCCAGTTTTGCACACGCAGAATACTCGGGTTAAACTTGACGAGCCTAGCATATGCAGATATGGCCTCAGAACACGGAGACCGAAAGGTCGAGCGTGAATCATATAGTAGATATGATCAACATAATGATGTTCACCATTGAAAACTACTCCATTTCACGTGATGATCGGTTATGGTTTAGTTGATTTGGATCACGTGATCACTTAGAGGATTAGAGGGATGTCTATCTAAGTGGGAGTTCTTCAAGTAATTTGATTAATTAAACTTAAATTTATCATGAACTTAGTACCTAATAGTATCTTGCTTATGTATGTTTGATTGTAGATAGATGGCCCGTGCTGTTGTTCCGTTGAATTTTAATGTGTTCATTGAGAAAGCAAAGTTGAAAGATGATGGTAGCAATTACACGGACTGGGTCCGTAACTTGAGGATTATCCTCATTGCTGCACAGAAGAATTACGTCCTGGAAGCACCGCTGGGTGCCAGGCCTGCTGCTAGAGCAACACCAGATGTTATGAACGTCTGGCAAAGCAAAGCTGATGACTACTCGATAGTTCAGTGTGCCATGCTTTACGGCTTAGAATCGGGACTTCAACGACGTTTTGAACGTCATGGAGCATATGAGATGTTCCAGGAGTTGAAGTTAATATTTCAAGCAAATGCCCGGATTGAGAGATATGAAGTCTCCAATAAGTTCTATAGCTGCAAGATGGAGGAGAACAGTTCTGTCAGTGAGCATATACTCAAAATGTCTGGGTATAATAATCACTTGATTCAATTGGGAGTTAATCTTCCAGATGATTGCGTCATTGACAGAATTCTCCAATCACTGCCACCAAGCTACAAGAGCTTTGTGATGAACTATAATATGCAAGGGATGAATAAGACTATTCTCGAGCTCTTCGCAATGCTAAAAGCTGCGGAGGTAGAAATCAAGAAGGAGCATCAAGTGTTGATGGTCAACAAGACCACTAGTTTCAAGAAAAAGGGCAAAGGGAAGAAGAAGGGGAACTTCAAAAGGAACGGCAAGCAAGTTGCTACTCGAGAGAAGAAACCCAAGTCTGGACCTAAGCCTGAAACTGAGTGCTTCTACTGCAAGCAGACTGGTCACTGGAAGCGGAACTGCCCCAAGTATTTGGCGGATAAGAAGGATGGCAAGGTGAACAAAGGTATATGTGATATATATGTTATTGATGTGTACCTTACTAGAGCTCGCAGTAGCACCTGGGTATTTGATACTGGTTCTGTTGCTAATATTTGCAACTCGAAACAGGGACTACGGATTAAGCGAACACTGGCAAAGGACGAGGTGACGATGCGCATGGGAAATGGTTCCAAAGTCGATGTGATCGCGGTCGGCACGCTACCTCTACATCTACCTTCGGGATTAGTATTAGACCTAAATAATTGTTATTTGGTGCCAGCGTTGAGCATGAACATTATATCTGGATCTTGTTTGATGCGAGACGGTTATTCATTTAAATCAGAGAATAATGGTTGTTCTATTTATATGAGTAATATCTTGTATGGTCATGCACCTTTGAAGAGTGGTCTATTTTTATGAATCTCGATAGTAGTAACACACATATTCATAATGTTGAAGCCAAAAGATGCAGAGTTGATAATGATAGTGCAACTTATTTGTGGCACTGCCGTTTAGGTCATATCGGTATAAAGCGCATGAAGAAACTCCATACTGATGGACTGTTGGAACCACTTGATTATGAATCACTTGGTACTTGCGAACCTGCCTCATACGCAAGATGACTAAAACACCGTTCTCCGGTTCTATGGAGAGAGCAACAGATTTGTTGGAAATCATACATACAGATGTATGTGGTCCGATGAATATTGAGGCTCGTGGCGGATATCGTTATTTTCTCACCTTCACAGATGATTTAAGCAGATATGGGTATATCTACTTAATGAAACATAAGTCTGAAACATTTGAAAAGTTCAAGAATTTCAGAGTGAAGTTGAAAATCATCGTAACAAGAAAATAAAGTTTCTACGATCTGATCGTGGAGGAGAATATTTGAGTTACGAGTTTGGTGTACATTTGAAACAATGCGGAATAGTTTCGCAACTCACGCCACCCGGAACACCACAGCGTAATGGTGTGTCCGAACGTCGTAATCGTACTTTACTAGATATGGTGCGATCTATGATGTCTCTTACTGATTTACCGCTATCGTTTTGGGGTTATGCTTTAGAGACGGCCGCATTCACGTTAAATAGGGCACCATCGAAATCCGTTGAGACGACGCCTTATGAACTATGGTTTGATAAGAAACCAAAGTTGTCGTTTCTTAAAGTTTGGGGCTGCGATGCTTATGTGAAAAAGCTTCAACCTGATAAGCTCGAACCCAAATCGGAGAAATGTGTCTTCATAGGATACCCAAAGGAAACTGTTGGGTACACCTTCTATCACAGATCCGAAGGCAAGACATTTGTTGCTAAGAATGGATCCTTTCTAGAGAAGGAGTTTCTCTTGAAAGAAGTGAGTGGGAGGAAAGTAGAACTTGACGAGGTAACTGTACCTGCTCCCTTATTGGAAAGTAGTACATCACAGAAACCTGTTTCTGCGACACCTACACCAATTAGTGAGGAAGCTAATGATAATGATCATGAAACTTCAGAACAAGATACTAATGAACCTCGTAGATCAACCAGAGTAAGATCCGCGCCAGAGTGATACGGTAATACTATTCTGGAAGTCATGCTACTAGATCATGATGAACCTACGAACTATGAAGAAGCGATGGTGAGCCCAGATTCCGCAAAATGGCTTGAAGCCATGAAATCTGAGATGGGATCCATGTATGAGAACAAAGTCTGGACTTTGGTTGACTTGCCCGATGGTCGGCAAGCAATTGAAAATAAATGGATCTTCAAGAAGAAGACTGACGCTGACGGTAATGTTACTGTCTACAAAGCTCGACTGGTCGCAAAAGGTTTTCGACAAGTTCAAGGGATTGACTACGATGAGACCTTCTCACCCGTAGCGATGCTTAAGTCTGTCCGAATCATGTTAGCAATTGCCGCATTTTATGATTATGAAATTTGGCAGATGGATGTCAAAACTGCATTCCTGAATGGATTTCTGGAAGAAGAGTTGTATATGATCCAACCGGAAGGTTTTGTCGATACAAAGGGAGCTAACAAAGTGTGCAAGCTCCAGCGATCCATTTATGGACTGGTGCAAGCCTCTCGGAGTTGGAATAAACGCTTTGATAGTGTGATCAAAGCATTTGGTTTTATACAGACTTTTGGAGAAGCCTGTATTTACAAGAAAGTGAGTGGGAGCTCTGTAGCATTTCTGATATTATATGTAGACGACATATTACTGATTGGAAATGATATAGAATTTCTGGATAGCATAAAGGGATACTTGAATAAGAGTTTTTCAATGAAAGACCTCGGTGAAGCTGCTTACATATTAGTAGTAAAGATCTATAGAGATAGATCAAGACGCTTAATTGGACTTTCACAAAGCACATACCTTGACAAGATTTTGAAGAAGTTGAAAATGGATCAAACAAAGAAAGGGTTCTTGCCTGTGTTACAAGGTGTGAAGTTGAGTCAGACTAAATGCCCGACCACTGTAGAAGATAGAGAGAAAATGAAAGATGTTCCCTATGCTTCAGCCATAAGATCTATCATGTATGCAATGCTGTGTACCAGACCTGATGTGTGCCTTGCTATAAGTCTAGCAGGGAGGTACCAAAGTAATCCAGGAGTGGATCACTGGACAGCGGTCAAGAACATCCTGAAGTACCTGAAAAGGACTAAGGATATGTTTCTCGTATATGGAGGTGACAAAAGCTCATCGTAAACGGTTACGTTGATGCAAGCTTTGACACTGATCCGGACGATTCTAAATCGCAAACCAGATACGTGTTTACATTAAACGGTGGAGCTGTCAGTTGGTGCAGTTCTAAACAAAGCGTTGTGGCGGGATCTACATGTGAAGCGGAATACATAGCTGCTTCGGAAGCAGCAAACGAAGGGGTCTGCATGAAGGAGTTCATATCCGATCTAGGTGTCATACCTAGTGCAATTGCCTTGGCAAAGGAATCCAGATTTCACAAGAGAACCAAGCACATCAAGAGACGCTTCAATTCCATCCGGGATCTAGTCCAGGCGGGAGACATAGAGATTTGCAAGATACATACGGATCTGAATGTTGCAGACCCATTGACTAAGCCTCTTCCACGAGCAAAACATGATCAGCACCAAGGCTCCATGGGTGTTAGAATCATTACTGTGTAATATAGATTATTGACTCTAGTGCAAGTGGGAGACTAAAGGAAATATGCCCTAGAGGCAATAATAAAGTTATTATTTATTTCCTTATATCATGATAAATGTTTATTATTCGTGCTAGAATTGTATTAACCGGAAACATAATACATGTGTGAATACATAGACAAGCAGAGTGTCACTAATATGCCTCTACTTGACTAGCTCGTTAATCAAAGATGGTTATGTTTTCTAACCATAGACAAAAGAGTTGTTATTTGATTAACGGGATCACATCATTAGTTGAATGATCTGATTGACATGACCCATTCCATTAGCTTAGCACCCGATCGTTTAGTATGTTGCTATTGCTTTCTTCATGACTTATACATGTTCCTATGACTATGAGATTATGTAACTCCCGTGTGCCGGAGGAACACTTTGCGTGCTACCAAACGTCACAACGTAACTGGGTGATTATAAAGGTGCTCTACAGGTGTCTCCAAAGGTACATGTTGGGTTGATGTATTTCGAGATTAGGATTTGTCACTCCGATCGTCGGAGAGGTATCTCTGGGCCCTCTCGGTAATGCACATCACATAAGCCTTGCAAGCATTGCAACCAATGAGTTAGTTGCGAGATGATGTATTACGGAACGAGTAAAGAGACTTGCCGGCAACGAGATTGAACAACGTATTGGATACCGACGATCGAATCTCGGGCAAGTAACATACCGATGACAAAGGGAACAACGTATGTTGTTATGCGGTCTGACCGATAAAGATCTTCGTAGAATATGTAGGAGCCAATATGGGCATCCAGGTCCCGCTATTGGTTATTGACCAGAGACGTGTCTCGGTCATGTCTACATTGTTCTCGAACCGTAGGGTCCGCACGCTTAACGTTACGATGACAGTTATTATGAGTTTGTGCATTTTGATGTACCGAAGTTAGTTCGGAGTCCCGGATGTGATCTCGGACATGACGAGGAGTCTTGAAATGACCGAGACATAAAGAACGATATATTGGAAGCCTACATTTGGACATCGGATTCATTCCTGGTGAAATCGGGATTTTACCGGAGTACCGGGGGGTTACCGGAACCCCCCCGGGGGTTAATGGGCCTACATGGGCCATAAGGGAGAAGAGAGGGGCCGGCCAGGGAAGGCCACGCGCCCCCTCCCCCTAGTCCGAATAGGACAAGGAGGGGGGGGGGCGGCGCCCCCCTTTCCTCTTCTCCCTCCCCCTTTCCTTCTCCAACAAGGCAAGAGAGGGGGAGTCCTACTCCCGGTGGGAGTAGGACTCCTCCAGGCGCACCCCTTGGGGCCGGCCGCACCTCCCCCTCCCTCCTTTATATACGGGGGCAAGGGGGCACCCTAGAACACACAAGTTGATCCTCGTGATCGTTCCTTAGCCGTGTGCGGTACCCCCTTCCACCATATTCCACCTCGATCATATCGTTGCAGTGCTTAGGCGAAGCCCTGCGTCGGTAGAACATCATCATCATCACCACGCCGTCGTGCTGACGGAACTCATCCCCGAAGCTTTGCTGGATCGGAGCCCGGGGAGCGTCATCGAGCTGTACGTGTGCTAAGAACTCGGAGGTGCCGGAGTAACGGTACTTGGATCGGTCGGATCGGGAAGACGTACGACTACTTCCTCTACGTTGCATCAACGCTTCCACTTCGGTCTACGAGGGTACGTAGACAACACTCTCCCCTCTCGTTGCTATGCATCACCATGATCTTGCGTGTGTGTAGGAATTTTTTTGAAATTACTACGTTCCCCAACAATAAGGCATTGAGATCCACCTTCATGATCTCCACACCGGTCATCATGCTTGCAAGAGCCACTTCTTTCGCCTTTGTCTTGGCGTTGGCGGCCTCGATCTCTAGCATCTTGGCTTGCTTCTCCGCCTCGAGCTCGAACATCTTGGCTTGCTTCTTGGCGTCAAGATCAAGCCTCCTCCTTTGGATCTCCATAAAGCATCCATTTGCTCCGCCTTGAAACGCCGGCGCTCCTCCTCTCTTGAGTCCTTCTTATTCATCATGCCGTCCACGCTCGCGATCAAGGCGTTGGTGGCCGCATCTCGCTTGTCCTCCTTGGAGTTGGTCTTCCCCCGTGGCCGTGCCGGCTCACCCTCCCCAACATCCTCCACGGCGCCCTTCCCCCCACGTGCCTTGAGCGCGGCATATTGTGCCTTGAACTTCTCTTCGTCCTTGATGACCCGATAGCAATGGAAGAGGTTGAAGCACTTGCCATTGTGTTGAACCTTGAATGCCTCCAAAGCTTGAAATGCCTACAAAATGTTTCCATGCAAGCATATGAGCAAGTGATCTTGATGGCACAAAAGAGGGCGGCTTGCTAGCATACCATGTCTTGCACGCCGATGCCGCTCACGGGGCGGACCTTGACGCTCTTAAGGGTGGCACAAAACGTGTTGCACTCTTGTTGGATCACCCTCCACGGCTTGGAAATGGAGACCCACCCGCGCGTGCTCACAAATTGGTAAGGTGGAAACTTCTTGCGCTCATGAAACTCGCGGTGCGCACGAGTCCAAAAGGTCGAATGCTTTTGCTCGGCGCCCGTCTTTGGGTCTTGTCCAATGTCTCGCCAACACTCACAAAGAAGTTTGTCCTCGACAGCTGTGTACGCCTTCGTGCGCTTGCTCTTGCGCTTCGGCTTAGGACCGGCGGTTTGGTTGGCGAGCTCGTCCTCGAACAAAGGCTCCACTTCAATGTCGCACTCGTCATCTTCCTCTAGCCCATAGTCCTTCGGGAATTCGTGGTCGAGGGGGAAGCCGTCCAGGTCGATGCCGACCTGATCACGCATGAAGGCCGCCTGATCGGGATCATAGCCAGTGGCCGGCGTGAACGCCCCGCGGCCGTCCTGGCTTTGCGTCTCCTCTGGATCGTAGCGAGCGTCGGCGCACCACCCTCGAAGATGAGGTGTTGCATGAAGTCCTCGTCGACGGCGGACGAGATTTCCTCGAACAGGTTACGGGCGTCCGGGAGACCGCCGGCCGGCGTCTGTCGCACGCGTTTCCTCATGCCTCCGGACGACGAGCCACCGACCACCGGGGTGGCGTTGAGGTCGATGGGCGTGGGCGCGGGCGTGGAAGGCGCAACCACGCTCACGTCGGGTGAGCACTCCCCGGAGAGGCGGGAGGCCTGCGGGTAGACGTGGAAGCCGGGGACCGGGTTGCAAGACGATGCGCAGGGTGAGTCGGGCATCACCATCCGAGGAAACGCCGACGAGCCAGTGCTGGCCGCGGCAACGGTGGCTTGGACGAGGTTGTGCTGGCTAGGGTTTACCCCAAGCATGTAGAGCGCCTCCCTCGTTGCTGCGGCGACGCGGGCGTTGGTGAACTCCTGCTGCGCGGCAGCGACGGCGGCGGCCTGCGCAGCGGCCTCATCCCTCACGTCCGCGGCGTGCCTCCGTACCTTCCTCTTGGCCGACTCGCTTGCCCGTTGTTCGGGCGTCAGCGCCTTCTTCGGCTTGGTCGCCGCGGCGGTCTTGCGCGGGGCATGAGGCTTGCCTTTCCCGGAGGGGGCGACGGCGCCGGACGAGGCGAGGGAGGCGAGGCCGGCGGCGGCGTCGAGGTCGAGGTCGATGGCGTCCTCCATGGCTGGTCGGGGGGCGGGGGCGCACGCAGGCGGGAGCGTTTTTGGAGAAAATGAGGGGAAATGATGGTGGCTGCCACCGACAGGCGGGCCCGGGGAGAGGAGTAGGCGCGCGCGTCCGTCTCGTGTCCGCACCGACGCAAATCCGGCTCAAAATTGAGCCTGAAATGGGTCGCCCGCGGACGAAAATTTGACGCGCGTCCGTTTGGGTCGGCGCGTTGGGCGCCACTTTTGTCCGCGCCGACCCAAACGGACACGGGCGTACGAAATGGATCGCTCCATTGGAGTTGCTCTTAGTCCTTCCTATAGATTTGGCATTAGACATCATCGTCATGGGATGCTGGAGTACATGGATGGTCAGAAATGATAAGATCTTTAAGCAAGTGCCTGCTCATCCTATCAGCTGGAATTCCTATTTGAAAGAAGGACTCTATTATTCAATGCTGAGAGCTAAACAAGTCAAGGCCAACAAGCTTCAGTCCTGAATTAGTAACAATCTGTAGTCCATGATTAATTTTGATAGAGCTGGTATTGGGTGATTTATGATGTATTCTGGACTTCCTTTGTATATACTTTTTTAAATATAATTGAAATACCGTAAAGCAATTCTTCTACGGTAAGAGTTTAAAAAGAAGTCCGTGCATCGCATATGATTGCTTTTACAAAATTAGCACCCTACCGCGCATGTTTATCCGTAGCATGTGTGACAGTAACACACCTCTAGCAAACCATGCAAGACAATGATTCACATCTGTGTGTGCGATAGTTTTTTTTGAAGTGTATGTAATTACCTTAACTGTACTAGTGCTAGTATTGACCAAGTACAATAAGCTCACTTGGTCGAAAAAGTGCTGGTACAAACCAAAGTTTAAGATCGCGGCCAAAAGGGTTTAGCGGCTGGCTCTTCAAAACGCTACGGCCGCTATGCCATTTAGCGGGAACAGTACATATGCATGTTTGTCTGAAGAAATTTAGGATTTTCAGCAGAAAACAGAGGATTTTCTTGGAAGCAGTGTTGAAAATCTAAGCTACAACCTACAAGTCGTGCAATACCAATAGGCTGACATGCTCTGTTGCTTGTAGTGAATCAACAAACGATAGAGATTAGAGAGGATCAGAGCAATCCTGTACCTCCTGGAGATATACTGCGAGTTGGAACCGTGTGAGACTGAGCTATCATTATGGAGTGTGGACACATCGACGTCGTCCTGCAGAGGCCTTCGTCGCCGGTCGCAGCGTTGGCGTGACGACAGCAGTATAGGTTGCGGCTCCTGCCAGGTGCTCTGGTCTCCGCTTTGCTGCCTCGCACATCAGTGCATCCGACTTCCGGCGAAGCAGCCGCCGGCCCACCGAGCGCAGCTGGGAAGAACCGCGCAGCCGCCGCAGCAGCTGAGAAGGGAATGGGGATAGCGATGAGTTAGGTTTTCTGGATGAGCTGCTCCTCTGTCCTCTCCATCGGGGCAAATGTGGGCCTGGCTCTTGTTGGGCCTCTGTTTCAGCCCGTCCCAGCGAAATTGCAGCGAGCGCAAATGAGTTTTGCGCCGTTTCGCGCAGCGATCGCGTGATTAGCCACAGATCGCGTTTTTTAAGGCATCGCGTCGCGGGAAGGCTTCCAGCCAGCGATCGCGCAATTTTCGTCCGCGATTTAAAAGTTTGGTACAAACTCAAGCAAACCTAAAGAAAAAGTACAAAAAACCAATTACTCGTCGCCATCCACCTTGTTGATGAGCTGTTATGACATTTATTCTTTTTCGAGCTCCCCATCAAGTGTTGGTGCCTATATATAGTTTCCATCAACCGTGGTTCATAGTGATCATATAGCCAGAATCAGATAACGATAGGATATTCATCCGTTGTGCCCACATAATTTATCTCCGAGTATGCTAGTCATGGCAGATAGTACTCAAGACAATTCCTCTCATTTTATTTTGTTAAAGTCATGTTTTTAGGAAATATGAAATATATATTGGGCCATATGTGCACACTACCACAAATATGTTAATTAGATTTGGGAGGCGTTAGGAAACGATTATCTTGTAGACACTACTCCAAAAGCGGTGAATCAAATGACATTTTTCCTATAAGAATTGAGATGCATGACATCTATTATTCTTTGTTTTTTTTCTATTCCTATCACTGTTTTAAATAGCCCTCTATAGCGTTTACAAAAGGTCTTGCGCTAAGAGACTTTGGTCCAAACAAATAAACAAACATTTTAAATAGCGCGCTATAGCAGCTATAGCATTTGAAGAGGTCCGCCTCTAAGATGCTTAGCGCGCTGTTTAAAACTATGATTCCTATCCTATGAAACAAAGAAGACCTTATATGTGTGCAATATTTTTATAGTAGGCTTTGGTACAATTTACTGTCACTAGCTACATCCTTGCCCGTGAATTTTATTAGACTTAATTTCCTAGCTGTTTTCCATATAGCTGTTTCGGGTGTACTGCAGTAATACGCAGCATATATATGCCAGGTCTCAGTTATTTACATACTTATTAATTTTGGATTTTATAATTTTACCATTTGTTTCCGTAGTGACAAGACAGTGACCTTCATTTGGAGCCTATGTACGAGCACTTGTGGCCTTCTCCTTTAAATGAGTGAGCACTGCAAGTTGTTTCAGGTTCTGCAGATTTCCTGACTAATGCAAAAGCAGACCTTGCATTTAAACTGCACATGCACGCATGATCTAAATAAGTAACTTTTCACACACTCTAATATCTTCATTTGCAACGGACACCACAAAGTTTTGCTACAGTACATACATAATTCCGGGCAGCTTTTTCTCTCTGCTGATCAACAAAGAGTGTAGTCTGCTGCTCGCAAGCACTCTACACTGATAGGAACTTCCGCAAGAGCAAGATAAAATCCTGTTATTTTTCACCGCTTTTCACAAGGGGCAATGTGTTGTGCGTAGCTTGTCCTTCTGTTTGGAGAAGCATTGACAAGCCACCACATGGTACCTTAATCATGCCTCCTTTGGCAGTGCACGGTTAGAGTCACTGGAGCTAGATGTTTGCACGGTTTCCGAGAGCCAGCGGAGCACGTCGACCTGAGCGCGCAGGTGCATGGCGTAGTCCATGGCCTCGCGTAACAGAGTGGCCTCGTCGACGGTGGAGTTCCGGCCTCCCGGTATCACCTCCCTCAGTGCCATGGTCCTGCTGCTCACCAGCCTCCCCGGAGTGTCGCCACCACCGGCGCAGCCTGATCTCCCCAAGTACCTCTTACGGCGGCAGCACCTCCTCACGGTCCTCCTACACCTCTGCACCTTGCACGCGCTGGACGCCGGTGCCAAGATGGCCTTGGGCCACCTCGCTCCGCCTCCATGCGCAGCCGCCATGGCGACGTCCACGGAGGACTTGACGGCGTGCTTCCTCTCGTGGAGGCTCGTGGCGCCGCGGAAGGTTGTGCTCGTGCGTGCTTGGAGCTGGAGGCTTGGGAGGAGGTTCTTGAGGAACTCCTGCTTGAAGGACTTGATGCTGGTGCTAGGGCCTTGCATGGCTTCTCTTCTCTTTTGACTTTTTGTAAGATGTCTTCTCTTTGCTTGGGCAGACACAAGATGTACTTGCTGTAGTAATTAGTACCAGAAACAGGGGCGCTCCTCCTGCTTAAATAGGACTAGTCTATCACCGGTAGCTGATTCATAATTTCTCACACATGCATGAATGATTTTTGCCGTTGTTGTCGATAATAACATTTTCTGCAGTGCTAGATCCGGCTTCCTTCTTCTTTGTGTCGAATTGTGTTTTTCAAACTGGTCGGTTTAATAGCTCGGTTAGGTTTTGGCGATGGTTGTAAGGCTTGACTCCTTGCCCTGGTGATCGAGGGGGGGTGGGGGGGGGAGGGGATGTGATCTAGAACTTGTGTTGTGTTCCTGGGGTGCGTTGTATGAGACTACTAGACTCTGCCTGTTTTTGGTTTCGTTAATGAAATCGGAGGAAAACCTCTTTTACTCAAAAAACAAGATCCGCATGTCGGCGACTTGAAGCTTAAAAGTATGGCAAATTTTAACATGCTCATTACATTTAATTACGATCGCCCTGATGTCGCAGCTAGACATGCTCATATTCTTCCATGATAATGATGTTGATGATGATGTTTTGTCTTATGCTACGCGTGGACGTACAACCGACAAGTACGGCGCGAGATGCCCACAAGCTTAAGGTCCCCCAAGCGCATGATGGTAATGTAATTACTGGTGATCAGCTGGCTTCGCGGGTGTCATGGTCAAACAAAAATGGATTGAAAAGTTGAAAGAGAGTTTTGCAATATACGCACGTTAGAGTACAGCACAACACATGCCCACCATTGCAGGTACACTGACATCTCAACGTCTCACATTCCATGTGTGTTTACTACGTGTAGTATCATTGTGTGTTGTCGTTGCATGCATGGATACAAGATGGGCAAGTATGATACGAGATGCCCACAAGATCTTCCAAAGTCTCAAGCGCATGATGATGAAAATAATAATAATAACAAACATAATCAGTGAGCTGGCTCCCGTGCCATGGTCCCCAGCACCAGAAAAAAATGGGTCTTCAAAGTTGGAGACACGGGAGCTCTGGGAGAGGTAAACACAAGACGCACACACATATTCTTGACAACGAAATGTCTGGGACATTGGCCGCTGCGTAAATTATTTTGTTTCTTGCTTCCTGTTTGTGATAGGTCCGTGCTGTGCAATGAGCACACGGAAGAGATATCCATGCATTTATTCTGGGACTGCAGTTTTGCCATGCACTGTTGGAATACCATCGCCCCCAATAAGAAAAGAGGACTCTCAAGTTATGATGAAATTTGCCTGGCCAGCTTAGAGCAACTCCAATGGGGCGACCAAACGGACGTCGCATTTATCCGTTTTTCGTCTGTTTGGATCGGCCGCCCGCCTGCCGTCCTCCTAGTTTTGCATTAGGATCGGCAATGCGTCCAACACGCCGACCCATTTCATGTCCGCATTCAACTTTTAAATAAAAGAGGCCCGCGGCCAATCATGCCAGCGGCCATGTCTCATGCCAGCGCCGGCATACAATGCCGGCTTCAGAAAACACCACAGTTCATGCTGGCACACATGTCAGCACACAAAAAATGGTGGGACTTGAGTTCGACCACGCCATCGAGGCTCCCGTAGTCATGCCGGCCCACCTGCCGGCACACAAAAAGATGGCCCCTCGACGCCATAGATCACTCGTCGTCGAACTTGAGCATGTCGGCCTGCATCTTCTCGAACCACGGCCTCTTCCTTGGCGATAAGTGAAGGAAATATGCCCTAGAGGCAATAATAAAGTTATTATTTATTTCCTTATATCATGATAAATGTTTATTATTCATGCTAGAATTGTATTAACCGGAAACATAATACATGTGTGAATACATAGACAAACAGAGTGTCACTAGTATGCCTCTACTTGACTAGCTCGTTAATCAAAGATGGTTATGTTTCCTAACTATAGACAAAAGAGTTGTTATTTGATTAACGGGATCACATCATTAGTTGAATGATCTGATTGACATGACCCATTCCATTAGCTTAGCACCCGATCGTTTAGTATGTTGCTATTGCTTTCTTCATGACTTATACATGTTCCTATGACTATGAGATTATGTAACTACCGTGTGCCGGAGGAACACTTTGTGTGCTACCAAACGTCACAACGTAACTGGGTGATTATAAAGGTGCTCTACAGGTGTCTCCAAAGGTACATGTTGGGTTGACGTATTTCCAGAATAGGATTTGTCACTCCGATCGTCGGAGAGGTATCTCTGGGCCCTCTCGGTAATGCACATCACATAAGCCTTGCAAGCATTGCAACCAATGAGTTAGTTGTGAGATGATGTATTACGGAACGAGTAAAGAGACTTGCCGGCAACGAGATTGAACTAGGTATTGGATACCGACGATTGAATCTCGGGCAAGTAACATACCGATGACAAAGGGAACAACGTATGTTGTTATTCGGTCTGACCGATAAAGATCTTCGTAGAATATGTAGGAGCCAATATGGGCATCCAGGTCCCGCTATTGGTTATTGACCAGAGACGTGTCTCGGTCATGTCTACATTGTTCTCGAACCGTAGGGTCCGCACGCTTAACGTTACGATGATAGTTATTATGAGTTTACGCATTTTGATGTACCGAAGTTAGTTCGGAGTCCCGGATGTGATCACGGACATGACGAGGAGTCTCGAAATGATCGAGACATAAAGATTGATATATTGGAAGCCTACATTTGGACATCGGATTCATTCCGGGTGAAATCGGGATTTTACCGGAGTACCGGGGGGTTACCGGAACCCCCCCGGGGGTTAATGGGCCTACATGGGCCATAAGGGAGAAGAGAGGGGCCGGCCAGGGAAGGCCACGCGCCCCCACCCCCCTAGTCCAAATAGGACAAGGAGGGGGGGGCGGCGCCCCCCTTTCCTCTTCTCCCTCCCCCTTTCCTTCTCCAACAAGGCAAGAGAGGGGGAGTCCTACTCCCGGTGGGAGTAGGACTCCTCCAGGCGCACCCCTTGGGGCCGGCTGCACCTCCCCCTCCCTTCTTTATATACGGGGGCAAGGGGGCACCCTAGAACACACAAGTTGATCCTCGTGATCGTTCCTTAGCCGTGTGCGGTGCGCCCTTCCACCATATTCCACCTCGATCATATCGTTGCAGTGCTTAGGCGAAGCCCTGCGTCGGTAGAACATCATCATCGTCACCACGCCGTCGTGCTGACGGAACTCATCCCCGAAGCTTTGCTGGATCGGAGCCCGGGGAGCGTCATCGAGCTGTACGTGTGCTAAGAACTCGGAGGTGCCGGAGTAACGGTACTTGGATCAGTCGGATCGGGAAGACGTACGACTACTTCCTCTACGTTGCATCAACGCTTCCGCTTCGGTCTACGAGGGTACGTAGACAACACTCTCCCCTCTCGTTGCTATGCATCACCATGATCTTGCGTGTGCGTAGGAATTTTTTTGAAATTACTACGTTCCCCAACAGTGGTATCAGAGCCTAGGTTTTATGTGTTGATGTTATATGCACGAGTAGAACACAAGTGAGTTGTGGGCGATATAAGTCATACTGCTTACCAGCATGTCACACTTTGGTTCGGCGGTATTGTTGGACGAAGCGGCCCGGACCAACATTACGCGTACGCTTACGCGAGACCGGTTCTCCCGACGTGCTTTGCATAGAGGTGGCTTGCGGGTGACAGTTTCTCCAACTTTAGTTGAACCGAGTGTGGCTATGCCCGGTCCTTGCGAAGGTTAAAACAACACCAACTTGACAAACTATCGTTGTGGTTTTGATGCGTAGGTAAGATTGGTTCTTGCTTAAGCCCGTAGCAGCCACGTAAAACTTGCAAACAACAAAGTAGAGGACGTCTAACTTGTTTTTGCAGGGCATGTTGTGATGTGATATGGTCAAGACATGATGCTAAGTTTTATTGTATGAGATGATCATTTTTTGTAACCGAGTTATCGGCAACTGGCAGGAGCCATATGGTTGTCGCTTTATTGTATGCAATGTAATCGCCCTGTAATGCTTTACTTTATCACTAAGCGGTAGCGATAGTCGTAGAAGCATAAGATTGGCGAGACGACAACGATGCTACGATGGAGATCAAGGTGTCGCGCCGGTGACGATGGTGATCATGACAGTGCTTCGGAGATGGAGATCACAAGCACAAGATGATGATGGCCATATCATATCACTTATATTGATTGCATGTGATGTTTATTTTTTTGCATCTTATCTTGCTTTGATTGACGGTAGCATTATAAGATGATCTCTCACTAATTATCAAGAAGTGTTCTCCCTGAGTATGCACCGTTGCCAAAGTTCATCGTGCCCAGACACCACGTGATGATCGGGTGTGATAAGCTCTACGTCCATCTACAACGGGTGCAAGCCAGTTTTGCACACGCAGAATACTCGGGTTAAACTTGACGAGCCTAGCATTTGCAGATATGGCCTCGGAACACGGAGACCGAAAGGTCGAGCGTGAATCATATAGTAGATATGATCAACATAATGATGTTCACCATTGAAAACTACTCCATTTCACGTGATGATCGGTTATGGTTTAGTTGATTTGGATCACGTGATCACTTAGAGGATTAGAGGGATGTCTATCTAAGTGGGAGTTCTTCAAGTAATTTGATTAATTAAACTTAAATTTATCATGAACTTAGTACCTAATAGTATCTTGCTTATGTATGTTTGATTGTAGATAGATGGCCCGTGCTGTTGTTCCGTTGAATTTTAATGTGTTCATTGAGAAAGCAAAGTTGAAAGATGATGGTAGCAATTACACGGACTGGGTCCGTAACTTGAGGATTATCCTCATTGCTGCACAGAAGAATTACGTCCTGGAAGCACCGCTGGGTGCCAGGCCTGCTGCTGGAGCAACACCAGATGTTATGAACGTCTGGCAAAGCAAAGCTGATGACTACTCGATAGTTCAGTGTGCCATGCTTTACGGCTTAGAATCGGGACTTCAACGACGTTTTGAACGTCATGGAGCATATGAGATGTTCCAGGAGTTGAAGTTAATATTTCAAGCAAATGCCCGGATTGAGAGATATGAAGTCTCCAATAAGTTCTATAGCTGCAAGATGGAGGAGAACAGTTCTGTCAGTGAGCATATACTCAAAATGTCTGGGTATAATAATCACTTGATTCAATTGGGAGTTAATCTTCCAGATGATTGCGTCATTGACAGAATTCTCCAATCACTGCCACCAAGCTACAAGAGCTTTGTGATGAACTATAATATGCAAGGGATGAATAAGACTATTCTCGAGCTCTTCGCAATGCTAAAAGCTGCGGAGGTAGAAATCAAGAAGGAGCATCAAGTGTTGATGGTCAACAAGACCACTAGTTTCAAGAAAAAGGGCAAAGGGAAGAAGAAGGGGAACTTCAAAAGGAACGGCAAGCAAGTTGCTACTCAAGAGAAGAAACCCAAGTCTGGACCTAAGCCTGAAACTGAGTGCTTCTACTGCAAGCAGACTGGTCACTGGAAGCGGAACTGCCCCAAGTATTTGGCGGATAAGAAGGATGGCAAGGTGAACAAAGGTATATGTGATATATATGTTATTGATGTGTACCTTACTAGAGCTCGCAGTAGCACCTGGGTATTTGATACTGGTTCTGTTGCTAATATTTGCAACTCGAAACAGGGACTACGGATTAAGCGAACACTGGCAAAGGACGAGGTGACGATGCGCATGGGAAATGGTTCCAAAGTCGATGTGATCGCGGTCGGCACGCTACCTCTACATCTACCTTCGGGATTAGTATTAGACCTAAATAATTGTTATTTGGTGCCAGCGTTGAGCATGAACATTATATCTGGATCTTGTTTGATGCGAGACGGTTATTCATTTAAATCAGAGAATAATGGTTGTTCTATTTATATGAGTAATATCTTGTATGGTCATGCACCTTTGAAGAGTGGTCTATTTTTATGAATCTCGATAGTAGTAACACACATATTCATAATGTTGAAGCCAAAAGATGCAGAGTTGATAATGATAGTGCAACTTATTTGTGGCACTGCCGTTTAGGTCATATCGGTATAAAGCGCATGAAGAAACTCCATACTGATGGACTGTTGGAACCACTTGATTATGAATCACTTGGTACTTGCGAACCTGCCTCATACGCAAGATGACTAAAACACCGTTCTCCGGTTCTATGGAGAGAGCAACAGATTTGTTGGAAATCATACATACAGATGTATGTGGTCCGATGAATATTGAGGCTCGTGGCGGATATCGTTATTTTCTCACCTTCACAGATGATTTAAGCAGATATGGGTATATCTACTTAATGAAACATAAGTCTGAAACATTTGAAAAGTTCAAAGAATTTCAGAGTGAAGTTGAAAATCATCGTAACAAGAAAATAAAGTTTCTACGATTTGATCGTGGAGGAGAATATTTGAGTTACGAGTTTGGTGTACATTTGAAACAATGCGGAATAGTTTCGCAACTCACGCCACCCGAAACACCACAGCGTAATGGTGTGTCCGAACGTCGTAATCGTACTTTACTAGATATGGTGCGATCTATGATGTCTCTTACTGATTTACCGCTATCGTTTTGGGGTTATGCTTTAGAGACGGCCGCATTCACGTTAAATAGGGCACCATCGAAATCCGTTGAGACGACGCCTTATGAACTATGGTTTGGTAAGAAACCAAAGTTGTCGTTTCTTAAAGTTTGGGGCTGCGATGCTTATGTGAAAAAGCTTCAACCTAATAAGCTCGAACCCAAATCGGAGAAATGTGTCTTCATAGGATACCCAAAGGAAACTGTTGGGTACACCTTCTATCACAGATCCGAAGCAAGACATTCGTTGCTAAGAATGGATCCTTTCTAGAGAAGGAGTTTCTCTCGAAAGAAGTGAGTGGGAGGAAAGTAGAACTTGACGAGGTAACTGTACCTGCTCCCTTATTGGAAAGTAGTACATCACAGAAACCTGTTTCTGCGACACCTACACCAATTAGTGAGGAAGCTAATGATAATGATCATGAAACTTCAGAACAAAATACTACTGAACCTCGTAGATCAACCAGAGTAAGATCTGCGCCAGAGTGGTACGGTAATCATATTCTGGAAGTCATGCTACTAGATCATGATGAACCTACGAACTATGAAGAAGCGATGGTGAGCCCAGATTCCGCAAAATGGCTTGAAGCCATGAAATCTGAGATGGGATCCATGTATGAGAACAAAGTCTGGACTTTGGTTGACTTGCCTGATGGTTGGCAAGCAATTGAGAATAAATGGATCTTCAAGAAGAAGATTGACGCTGACGGTAATGTTACTGTCTACAAAGCTCGACTTGTCGCAAAAGGTTTTTGACAAGTTCAAGGGATTGACTACGATGAGACCTTCTCACCCGTAGCGATGCTTAAGTCTGTTCGAATCATGTTAGCAATTGCCGCATTTTATGATTATGAAATTTGGCAGATGGATGTCAAAACTGCATTCCTGAATGGATTTCTGGAAGAAGAGTTGTATATGATGCAACCGGAAGGTTTTGTCGATACAAAGGGAGCTAACAAAGTTTGCAAGCTCCAGCGATCCATTTATGGACTGGTGCAAGCCTCTCGGAGTTGGAATAAACGCTTTGATAGTGTGATCAAAGCATTTGGTTTTATACAGACTTTTGGAGAAGCCTGTATTTACAAGAAAGTGAGTGGGAGCTCTGTAGCATTTCTGATATTATATGTAGATGACATATTACTGATTGGAAATGATATAGAATTTCTGGATAGCATAAAGGGATACTTGAATAAGAGTTTTTCAATGAAAGACCTCGGTGAAGCTGCTTACATATTAGTAGTAAAGATCTATAGAGATAGATCAAGACGCTTAATTGGACTTTCACAAAGCACATACCTTGACAAGATTTTGAAGAAGTTCAAAATGGATCAAACAAAGAAAGGGTTCTTGCCTGTGTTACAAGGTGTGAAGTTGAGTCAGACTAAATGCCCGACCACTGTAGAAGATAGAGAGAAAATGAAAGATGTTCCCTATGCTTCAGCCATAGGATCTATCATGTATGCAATGCTGTGTACCAGACCTGATGTGTGCCTTGCTATAAGTCTAGCAGGGAGGTACCAAAGTAATCCAGGAGTGGATCACTGGACAGCGGTCAAGAACATCCTGAAGTACCTGAAAAGGACTAAGGATATGTTTCTCGTATATGGAGGTGACAAAAGCTCATCGTAAACGGTTACGTTGATGCAAGCTTTGACACTGATCCGGACGATTCTAAATCGCAAACCGGATACGTGTTTACATTAAACGGTGGAGCTGTCAGTTGGTGCAGTTCTAAACAAAGCGTTGTGGCGGGATCTACATGTGAAGCGGAATACATAGCTGCTTCGGAAGCAGCAAACGAAGGGGTCTGCATGAAGGAGTTCATATCCGATCTAGGTGTCATACCTAGTGCATCGGGTCCAATGAAAATCTTTTGTGACAATACTGGTGCAATTGCCTTGGCAAAGGAATCCAGATTTCACAAGAGAACCAAGCACATCAAGAGACGCTTCAATTCCATCCAGGATCTAGTCCAGGCGGGAGACATAGAGATTTGCAAGATACATACGGATCTAAATGTTGCAGACCCATTGACTAAGCCTCTTCCACGAGCAAAACATGATCAGCACCAAGGCTCCATGGGTGTTAGAATCATTACTGTGTAATATAGATTATTGACTCTAGTGCAAGTGGGAGACTGAAGGAAATATGCCCTAGAGGCAATAATAAAGTTATTATTTATTTCCTTATATCATGATAAATGTTTATTATTCGTGCTAGAATTGTATTAACCGGAAACATAATACATGTGTGAATACATAGACAAGCAGAGTGTCACTAATATGCCTCTACTTGACTAGCTCGTTAATCAAAGATGGTTATGTTTTCTAACCATAGACAAAAGAGTTGTTATTTGATTAACGGGATCACATCATTAGTTGAATGATCTGATTGACATGACCCATTCCATTAGCTTAGCACCCGATCGTTTAGTATGTTGCTATTGCTTTCTTCATGACTTATACATGTTCCTATGACTATGAGATTATGTAACTCCCGTGTGCCGGAGGAACACTTTGTGTGCTACCAAACGTCACAACGTAACTGGGTGATTATAAAGGTGCTCTACAGGTGTCTCCAAAGGTACATGTTGGGTTGATGTATTTCAAGATTATGATTTGTCACTCCGATCGTCGGAGAGGTATCTCTGGGCCCTCTCGGTAATGCACATCACATAAGCCTTGCAAGCATTGCAACCAATGAGTTAGTTGCGAGATGATGTATTACGGAACGAGTAAAGAGACTTGCCGGCAACGAGATTGAACTACGTATTGGATACCGACGATCGAATCTCGGGCAAGTAACATACCGATGACAAAGGGAACAACGTATGTTGTTATGCGGTCTGACCGATAAAGATCTTCGTAGAATATGTAGGAGCCAATATGGGCATCCAGGTCCCGCTATTGGTTATTGACCAGAGACGTGTCTCGGTCATGTCTACATTGTTCTCGAACCGTAGGGTCCGCACGCTTAACGTTACGATGACAGTTATTATGAGTTTGTGCATTTTGATGTACCGAAGTTAGTTCGGAGTCCCGGATGTGATCTCGGACATGACGAGGAGTCTTGAAATGATCGAGACATAAAGAACGATATATTGGAAGCCTACATTTGGACATCGGATTCATTCCGGGTGAAATCGGGATTTTACCGGAGTACCGGGGGGTTACCGGAACCCCCCCGGGGGTTAATGGGCCTATATGGGCCATAAGGGAGAAGAGAGGGGCCGGCCAGGGAAGGCCACGCGCCCCCTCCCCGTAGTCCGAATAGGACAAGGAGGGGGGGCGGCGCCCCCCTTTCCTCTTCTCCCTCCCCCTTTCCTTCTCCAACAAGGCAAGAGAGGGAGAGTCCTACTCCCGGTGGGAGTAGGACTCCTCCAGGCGCACCCCTTGGGGCCGGCCGCACCTCCCCCTCCCTCCTTTATATACGGGGGCAAGGGGGCACCCTAGAACACACAAGTTGATCCTCGTGATCGTTCCTTAGCCGTGTGCGGTACCCCCTTCCACCATATTCCACCTCGATCATATCGTTGCAGTGCTTAGGCGAAACCCTGCGTCGGTAGAACATCATCATCATCACCACGCCGTCGTGCTGACGGAACTCATCCCCGAAGCTTTGCTGGATCGGAGCCCGGGGAGCGTCATCGAGCTGTACGTGTGCTAAGAACTCGGAGGTGCCGGAGTAACGGTACTTGGATCGGTCGGATCGGGAAGACGTACGACTACTTCCTCTACGTTGCATCAACGCTTCCACTTCGGTCTACGAGGGTACGTAGACAACACTCTCCCCTCTCGTTGCTATGCATCACCATGATCTTGCGTGTGTGTAGGAATTTTTTTGAAATTACTACGTTCCCCAACAATAAGGCATTGAGATCCATCTTCATGATCTCCACACCGGTCATCATGCTTGCAAGAGCCACTTCTTTCGCCTTTGTCTTGGCGTTGGCGGCCTCGATCTCTAGCATCTTGGCTTGCTTCTCCGCCTCGAGCTCGAACATCTTGGCTTGCTTCTTGGCGTCAAGATCAAGCCTCCTCCTTTGGATCTCCATAAAGCATCCATTTGCTCCGCCTTGAAACGCCGGCGCTCCTCCTCTCTTGAGTCCTTCTTATTCATCATGTCGTCCACGCTCGCGATCAAGGCGTTGGTGGCCGCATCTCGCTTGTCCTCCTTGGAGTTGGTCTTCCCCCGCGGCCGTGCCGGCTCACCCTCCCCAACATCCTCCACGGCGCCCTTCCCCCCACGTGCCTTGAGCGCGGCATATTGTGCCTTGAACTTCTCTTCGTCCTTGATGACCCGATAGCAATGGGAGAGGTTGAAGCACTTGCCATTGTGTTGAACCTTGAATGCCTCCAAAGCTTGAAATGCCTACAAAATGTTTCCATGCAAGCATATGAGCAAGTGATCTTGATGGCACAAAAGAGGGCGGCTTGCTAGCATACCATGTCTTGCACGCCGATGCCGCTCATGGGGCGGACCTTGACGCTCTTAAGGGTGGCGCAAAACTTGTTGCACTCTTGTTGGATCACCCTCCACCGCTTGGAAATGGAGACCCACCCGCGCGTGCTCACAAATTGGTAAGGTGGAAACTTCTTGCGCTCATGAAACTCGCGGTTCGCACGAGTCCAAAAGGTCGAATGCTTTTGCTCGGCGCCCGTCTTTGGGTCTTGTCCAATGTCTCGCCAACACTCACAAAGAAGTTTGTCCTCGACAGCTGTGTACGCCTTCGTGCGCTTGCTCTTGCGCTTCGGCTTAGGACCGGCGGTTTGGTTGGCGAGCTCGTCCTCGAACAAAGGCTCCACTTCAATGTCGCACTCGTCATCTTCCTCTAGCCCATAGTCCTTCGGGAATTCGTGGTCGAGGGGGAAGCCGTCCAGGTCGATGCCGACCTGATCACGCATGAAGGCCGCCTGATCGGGATCATAGCCAGCGGCCGGCGTGAACGCCCCGCGGCCGTCCTGGCTTTGCGTCTCCTCTGGATCGTAGCGAGCGCCCGGCGCACCACCCTCGAAGATGAGGTGTTGCATGAAGTCCTCGTCGACGGCGGACGAGATTTCCTCGAACAGGTTACGGGCGTCCGGGAGACCGCCGGCCGGCGTCTGTCGCACGCGTTTCCTCATGCCTCCGGACGACGAGCCACCGACCACCGGGGTGGCGTTGAGGTCGATGGGCGTGGGCGCGGGCGTGGAAGGCGCAACCACGCTCACGTCGGGTGAGCACTCCCCGGAGAGGCGGGAGGCCTGCGGGTAGACGTGGAAGCCGGGGACCGGGTTGCAAGCCGATGCGCAGGGTGAGTCGGGCATCACCATCCGAGGAAACGCCGACGAGCCGGTGCTGGCCGCGGCAACGGCGGCTTGGACGAGGTTGTGCTGGCTAGGGTTTACCCCAAGCATGTAGAGCGCCTCCCTCGTTGCTGCGGCGACGCGGGCGTTGGTGAACTCCTGCTGCGCGGCAGCGACGGCGGCGGCCTGCGCAGCGGCCTCATCCCTCGCGTCCGCGGCGTGCCTCCGGACCTTCCTCTTGGCCGACTCGCTTGCCCGTTGTTCGGGCGTCAGCGCCTTCTTCGGCTTGGTCGCCGCGGCTGTCTTGCGCGGGGCATGAGGCTTGCCTTTCCCGGAGGGGGCGACGGCGCCGGACGAGGCGAGGGAGGCGAGGCCGGCGGCGGCGTCGAGGTCGAGGTCGATGGCGTCCTCCATGGCTGGTCGGGGGGCGGGGGCGCACGCAGGCGGGAGCGTTTTTGGAGAAAATGAGGGGAAATGATGGTGGCTGCCACCGACAGGCGGGCCCGGGGAGAGGAGTAGGCGCGCACGTCCGTCTCGTGTCCGCACCGACGCAAATCCGGCTCAAAATTGAGTCTAAAATGGGTCGCCCGCGGACGAAAAATGGACGCGCGTCCGTTTGGGTCGGCGCGTTGGGCCGCCACTTTTGTCCGCGCCGACCCAAACGGACACGGGCGTACGAAATGGATCGCTCCATTGGAGTTGCTCTTAGTCCTTCCTATAGATTTGGCATTAGACATCATCGTCATGGGATGCTGGAGTACATGGATGGTCAGAAATGATAAGATCTTTAAGCAAGTGCCTGCTCATCCTATCAGCTGGAATTCCTATTTGAAAGAAGGACTCTATTATTCAATGCTGAGAGCTAAACAAGTCAAGGCCAACAAGCTTCAGTCCTGAATTAGTAACAATCTGTAGTCCATGATTAATTTTGATAGAGCTGGTATTGGGTGATTTATGATGTATTCTGGACTTCCTTTGTATATACTTTTTTTAATATAATTGAAATACCGTAAAGCAATTCTTCTACGGTAAGAGTTGAAAAAGAAGTCCGAGCATCGCATATGATTGCTTTTACAAAATTAGCACCCTACCGCGCATGTTTATCCGTAGCATGTGTGACAGTAACACACCTCTAGCAAACCATGCAAGACAATGATTCACATCTGTGTGTGCGATAGTTTTTTTTGAAGTGTATGTAATTACCTTAACTGTACTAGTGCTAGTATTGACCAAGTACAATAAGCTCACTTGGTCGAAAAAGTGCTGGTACAAACCAAAGTTTAAGATCGCGGCCAAAAGGGTTTAGCGGCTGGCTCTTCAAAACGCTACGGCCGCTATGCCATTTAGCGGGAACAGTACATATGCATGTTTGTCTGAAGAAATTTAGGATTTTCAGCAGAAAACAGAGGATTTTCTTGGAAGCAGTGTTGAAAATCTAAGCTACAACCTACAAGTCGTGCAATACCAATAGGCTGACATGCTCTGTTGCTTGTATTGAATCAACAAACGATAGAGATTAGATAGGATCAGAGCAATCCTGTACCTCCTGGAGATATACTGCGAGTTGGAACCGTGTGAGACTGAGCTATCATTATGGAGTGTGGACACATCGACGTCGTCCTGCAGAGGCCTTCGTCGCCGGTCGCAGCGTTGGCGTGACGACAGCAGTATAGGTTGCGGCTCCTGCCAGGTGCTCTGGTCTCCGCTTTGCTGCCTCGCACATCAGTGCATCCGACTTCCGGCGAAGCAGCCGCCGGCCCACCGAGCGCAGCTGGGAAGAACCGCGCAACCGCCGCAGCAGCTGAGAAGGGAATGGGGATAGCGATGAGTTAGATTTTCTGGATGAGCTGCTCCTCTGTCCTCTCCATCGGGGAAAATGTGGGCCTGGCTCTTGTTGGGCCTCTGTTTCAGCCCGTCCCAGCGAAATTGCAGCGAGCGCAAATGAGTTTTGCGCCGTTTCGCGCAGCGATCGCGTGATTAGCCACAGATCGCGTTTTTTAAGGCATCGCGTCGCGGGAAGGCTTCCAGCCAGCGATCGCGCAATTTTCGTCCGCGATTTAAAAGTTTGGTACAAACTCAAGCAAACCTAAAGAAAAAGTACAAAAAACCAATTACTCGTCGCCATCCACCTTGTTGATGAGCTGTTATGACATTTATTCTTTTTCGAGCTCCCCATCAAGTGTTGGTGCCTATATATAGTTTCCATCAACCGTGGTTCATAGTGATCATATAGCCAGAATCAGATAACGATAGGATATTCATCCGTTGTGCCCACATAATTTATCTCCGAGTATGCTAGTCATGGCAGATAGTACTCAAGACAATTCCTCTCATTTTATTTTGTTAAAGTCATGTTTTTAGGAAATATGAAATATATATTGGGCCATATGTGCACACTACCACAAATATGTTAATTAGATTTGGGAGGCGTTAGGAAACGATTATCTTGTAGACACTACTCCAAAAGCGGTGAATCAAATGACATTTTTCCTATAAGAATTGAGATGCATGACATCTATTATTCTTTGTTTTTTTTTCTATTCCTATCACTGTTTTAAATAGCCCGCTATAGCGTTTACAAAAGGTCTTGCGCTAAGAGACTTTGGTCCAAACAAATAAACAAACATTTTAAATAGCGCGCTATAGCACGCTATAGCATTTGAAGAGGTCCGCCTCTAAGATGCTTAGCGCGCTGTTTAAAACTATGATTCCTATCCTATGAAACAAAGAAGACCTTATATGTGTGCAATATTTTTATAGTAGGCTTTGGTACAATTTCCTGTCACTAGCTACATCCTTGCCCGTGAATTTTATTAGACTTAATTTCCTAGCTGTTTTCCATATAGCTGTTTCGGGTGTACTGCAGTAATACGCAGCATATATATGCCAGGTCTCAGTTATTTACATACTTATTAATTTTGGATTTTAGAATTTTACCATTTGTTTCCGTAGTGACAAGACAGTGACCTTCATTTGGAGCCTATGTACGAGCACTTGTGGCCTTCTCCTTTAAATGAGTGAGCAGTGCAAGTTGTTTCAGGTTCTGCAGATTTCCTGACTAATGCAAAAGCAGACCTTGCATTTAAACTGCACATGCACGCATGATCTAAATAAGTAACTTTTCACACACTCTAATATCTTCATTTGCAACGGACACCACAAAGTTTTGCTACAGTACATACATAATTCCGGGCAGCTTTTTCTCTCTCCTGATCAACAAAGAGTGTAGTCTGCTGCTCGCAAGCACTCTACACTGATAGGAACTTCCGCAAGAGCAAGATAAAATCCTGTTATTTTTCACCGCTTTTCACAAGGGGCAATATGTTGTGCGTAGCTTGTCCTTCTGTTCGCAGAAGCATTGACAAGCCACCACCTGGTACCTTAATCATGCCTCCTTTGGCAGTGCACGGTTAGAGTCACTGGAGCTAGATGTTTGCACGGTTTCCGAGAGCCAGCGGAGCACGTCGACCTGAGCGCGCAGGTGCATGGCGTAGTCCATGGCCTCGCGTAACAGAGTGGCCTCGTCGACGGTGGAGTTCCGGCCTCCCGGTATCACCTCCCTCAGTGCCATGGTCCTGCTGCTCACCAGCCTCCCCGGAGTGTCGCCACCACCGGCGCGGCCTGATCTCCCCAAGTACCTCTTACGGCGGCAGCACCTCCTCACGGTCCTCCTACACCTCTGCACCTTGCACGCGCTGGAGGCCGGTGCCAAGATGGCCTTGGGCCACCTCGCTCCGCCTCCATGCGCAGCCGCCATGGCGACGTCCACGGAGGACTTGACGGCGTGCTTCCTCTCGTGGAGGCTCGTGGCGCCGCGGAAGGTTGTGCTCGTGCGTGCTTGGAGCTGGAGGCTTGGGAGGAGGTTCTTGAGGAACTCCTGCTTGAAGGACTTGATGCTGGTGCTAGGGCCTTGCATGGCTTCTCTTCTCTTTTGACTTTTTGTAAGATGTCTTCTCTTTGCATGGGCAGACACAAGATGTACTTGCTGTAGTAATTAGTACCAGAAACAGGGGCGCTCCTCCTGCTTAAATAGGACTAGTCTATCACCGGTAGCTGATTCATAATTTCTCACACATGCATGAACGATTTTTGCCGTTGTTGTCGATAATAACATTTTCTGCAGTGCTAGATCCGGCTTCCTTCTTCTTTGTGTCGAATTGTGTTTTTCAAACTGGTCGGTTTAATAGCTCGGTTAGGTTTTGGCGATGGTTGTAAGGGTTGACTCCTTGCCCTGGTGATCGAGGGGGGGGGGGGTCAGGGATCTAGAACTTGTGTTGTGTTCCTGGGGTGCGTTGTCTGAGACTACTAGACTCTGCCTGTTTTTGGTTTCGTTAATGAAATCGGAGGAAAACCTCTTTTATTCAAAAAAAAAGATCTGCATGTCGGCGACTTGAAGCTTAAAAGTATGGCAAATTTTAACATGCTCATTACATTTAATTACGATCGCCCTGATGTCGCAGCTAGACATGCTCATATTCTTCCATGATAATGATGTTGATGATGATGTTTTGTCTTATGCTACGCGTGGACGTACAACCGACAAGTACGGTGCGAGATGCCCACAAGCTTAAGGTCCCCCAAGCGCATGATGGTAATGTAATTACTGGTGATCAGCTGGCTTCGCGGGTGTCATGGTCAAACAAAAATGGATTGAAAAGTTGAAAGAGAGTTTTGCAATATACGCACGTTAGAGTACATCACAACACATGCCCACCATTGCAGGTACACTGACATCTCAACGTCTCACATTTCATGTGTGTTTACTACGTGTAGTATCATTGTGTGTTGTCGTTGCGTGCATGGATACAAGATGGGCAAGTATGATACGAGATGCCCACAAGATCTTCCAAAGTCTCAAGCGCTTGATGATGAAAATAATAATAATAACAAACATAATCAGTGAGCTGGCTCCCGTGCCATGGTCCCCAGCACCAGAAAAAATGGGTCTTCAAAGTTGGAGACACGGGAGCTCTGGGAAAGGTAAAGACAAGACGCACACACATATTCTTGACAACGAAATGTCTGGGACATTGGCCGCTGCATAAATTATTTTGTTTCTTGCTTCCTGTTTGTGATAGGTCTGTGCTGTGCAATGAGCACACGGAAGAGATATCCATGCATTTATTCTGGGACTGCAGTTTTGCCATGCACTGTTGGAATACCATCGCCCCCAATAAGAAAAGAGGACTCTCAAGTTATGATGAAATTTGCCTGGCCAGCCTAGAGCAACTCCAATAGGGCGACCCAAACAGACGTCGCATTTATCCGTTTTTTGTCTGTTTGGGTCAGCCGCCCGCCTGCCGTCCTCCCAGTTTTGCATTAGGATCGGCAATGCGTCCAACACGCCGACCCATTTCATGTCCGCATTCAACTTTTAAATAAAAGAGGCCCGCGGCCGATCATGCCAGCGGCCATGTCTCATGCCAGCGCCGGCATACAATGCCGGCTTCAGAAAACACCACAGTTCATGCTGGCACACATGTCAGCACACAAAAAATGGTGGGACTTGAGTTCGACCACGCCATCGAGGCTCCCGTAGTCATGCCGGCACACCTGCCGGCACACAAAAAGATGGCCCCTCGACGCCATAGATCACTCGTCGTCGAACTTGAGCATGTCGGCCTGCATCTTCTCGAACCACGGCCTCTTCCTTGGCGATAAGGCGTTGAGATCCACCTTCATGATCTCCAACCCGGTCATCATGCTTGCAAGAGCCACTTCTTTCGCCTTTGTCTTGGCGTTGGCGGCCTCGATCTCTAGCATCTTGGCTTGCTTCTCCGCCTCGAGCTCGAACATCTTGGCTTGCTTCTCGGCGTCAAGATCAAGCCTCCTCCTTTGGATCTCCATGAAAGCATCCATTTGCTCCGCCTTGAAACGCCGGCGCTCCTCCTCTCTTGAGTCCTTCTTATTCATCATGCCGTCCACGCTCGCGATCAAGGCGTTGGTGGCCGCATCTCGCTTGTCCTCCTTGGAGTTGGTCTTCCCCCGCGGCCGTGCCGGCTCGCCCTCCCCAACATCCTCCACGGCGCCCTTTCCCCCACGTGCCTTGAGCGCGGCATATTGTGCCTTGAACTTCTCTTCGTCCTTGATGACCCGATAGCAATGGGAGAGGTTGAAGCACTTGCCATTGTGTTGAACCTTGAATGCCTCCAAAGCTTGAAATGCCTACAAAATGTTTCCATGCAAGCATATGAGCAAGTGATCTTGATGGCACAAAAGAGGGCGGCTTGCTAGCATACCATGTCTTGCACGCCGATGCCGCTCATGGGGCGGACCTTGACGCTCTTAAGGGTGGCGCAAAACTTGTTGCACTCTTGTTGGATCACCCTCCACCGCTTGGAAATGGAGACCCACCCGCGCGTGCTCACAAATTGGTAAGGTGGAAACTTCTTGCGCTCATGAAACTCGCGGCGCGCACGAGTCCAAAATGTCGAATGCTTTTGCTCGGCGCCCGTCTTTGGGTCTTGTCCAATGTCTCGCCAACACTCACAAAGAAGTTTGTCCTCGACAGCTGTGTACGCCTTCGTGCGCTTGCTCTTGCGCTTCGCCTTAGGACCGGCGGTTTGGTTGGCGAGCTCGTCCTCGAACAAAGGCTCCACTTCAATGTCGCACTCGTCATCTTCCTCTAGCCCATAGTCCTTCGGGAATTCGTGGTCGAGGGGGAAGCCGTCCAGGTCGATGCCGATCTGATCACGCATGAAGGCCGCCTGATCGGGATCATAGCCAGCGGCCGGCGTGAACGCCCCGCGGCCGTCCTGGCTTTGCGTCTCCTCTGGATCGTAGCGAGCGCCCGGCGCACCACCCTCGAAGATGAGGTGTTGCATGAAGTCCTCGTCGACGGCGGACGAGATTTCCTCGAACAGGTTACGGGCGTCCGGGAGACCGCCGGCCGGCGTCTGTCGCACGCGTTTCCTCATGCCTCCGGACGACGAGCCACCGACCACCGGGGTGGCGTTGAGGTCGATGGGCGTGGGCGCGGGCGTGGAAGGCCCAACCACGCTCACGTCGGGTGAGCACTCCCCGGAGAGGCGGGAGGCCTGCGGGTAGACGTGGAAGCCGGGGACCGGGTTGCAAGCCGATGCGCAGGGTGAATCGGGCATCACCATCCGAGGAAACGCCGACGAGCCGGTGCTGGCCGCGGCAACGGCGGCTTGGACGAGGTTGTGCTGGCTAGGGTTTACCCCAAGCATGTAGAGCGCCTCCCTCATTGCTGCGGCGACGCGGGCGTTGGTGAACTCCTGCTGCGCGGCAGCGACGGCGGCGGCCTGCGCAGCGGCCTCATCCCTCGCGTCCTCGGCGTGCCTCCGGACCTTCCTCTTGGCCGACTCGCTTGCCCGTTGTTCGGGCGTCAGCGCCTTCTTCGGCTTGGTCGCCGCGGCGGTCTTGCGCGGGGCACGAGGCTTGCCTTTCCCGGAGGGGGCGACGGCGCTGGACGAGGCGAGGGAGGCGAGGCCGGTGGCGGCGTCGAGGTCGAGGTCGATGGCGTCCTCCATGGCTGGTCGGGGGGCGGGGGCGCACGCAGGCGGGAGCGTTTTTGGAGAAAATGAGGGGAAATGATGGTGGCTGCCACCGACAGGCGGTCCCGGGGAGAGGAGTAGGCGCGCGCGTCCGTCTCGTGTCCGCACCGACGCAAATCCGGCTCAAAATTGAGCCTGAAATGGGTCGCCCGCGGACGAAAAATGGACGCGCGTCCGTTTGGGTCGGCGCGTTGGGCCGCCACTTTTGTCCGCGCCGACCCAAACGGACACGGGCGTACGAAATGGATCGCTCCATTGGAGTTGCTCTTAGTCCTTCCTATAGATTTGGCATTAGACATCATCGTCATGGGATGCTGGAGTACATGGATGGTCAGAAATGATAAGATCTTTAAGCAAGTGCCTGCTCATCCTATCAGCTCATCCTATCAGCTGGACTTCCTATTTGAAAGAAGGACTCTATTATTCAATGCTGAGAGCTAAACAAGTCAAGGCCAACAAGCTTCAGTCCTGAATTAGTAACAATCTGTAGTCCATGATTAATTTTGATAGAGCTGGTATTGGGTGATTTATGATGTATTCTGGACTTCCTTTGTATATACTTTTTTTTAATATAATTGAAATACCGTAAAGCAATTCTTCTACGGTAAGAGTTTAAAAAGAAGTCCGTGCATCGCATATGATTGCTTTTACAAAATTAGCACCCTACCGCGCATGTTTATCCGTAGCATGTGTGACAGTAACACACCTCTAGCAAACCATGCAAGACAATGATTCACATCTGTGTGTGCGATAGTTTTTTTTGAAGTGTATGTAATTACCTTAACTGTACTAGTGCTAGTATTGACCAAGTACAATAAGCTCACTTGGTCGAAAAAGTGCTGGTACAAACCAAAGTTTAAGATCGCGGCCAAAAGGGTTTAGCGGCTGGCTCTTCAAAACGCTACGGCCGCTATGCCATTTAGCGGGAACAGTACATATGCATGTTTGTCTGAAGAAATTTAGGATTTTCAGCAGAAAACAGAGGATTTTCTTGGAAGCACTGTTGAAAATCTAAGCTACAACCTACAAGTCGTGCAATACCAATAGGCTGACATGCTCTGTTGCTTGTATTGAATCAACAAACGATAGAGATTAGAGAGGATCAGAGCAATCCTGTACCTCCTGGAGATATACTACGAGTTGGAACCGTGTGAGACTGAGCTATCATTATGGAGTGTGGACACATCGACGTCGTCCTGCAGAGGCCTTCGTCGCCGGTCGCAGCGTTGGCGTGACGACAGCAGTATAGGTTGCGGCTCCTGCCAGGTGCTCTGGTCTCCGCTTTGCTGCCTCGCACATCAGTGCATCCGACTTCCGGCGAAGCAGCCGCCGGCCCACCGAGCGCAGCTGGGAAGAACCGCGCAGCCGCCGCAGCAGCTGAGAAGGGAATGGGGATAGCGATGAGTTAGGTTTTCTGGATGAGCTGCTCCTCTGTCCTCTCCATCGGGGCAAATGTGGGCCTGGCTCTTGTTGGGCCTCTGTTTCAGCCCGTCCCAGCGAAATTGCAGCGAGCGCAAATGAGTTTTGCGCCGTTTCGCGCAGTGATCGCGTGATTAGCCACATATCGCGTTTTTTAAGGCATCGCGTCGCGGGAAGGCTTCCAGCCAGCGATCGCGCAATTTTCGTCCGCGATTTAAAAGTTTGGTACAAACTCAAGCAAACCTAAAGAAAAAGTACAAAAAACCAATTACTCGTCGCCATCCACCTTGTTGATGAGCTGTTATGACATTTATTCTTTTTCGAGCTCCCCATCAAGTGTTGGTGCCTATATATAGTTTCCATCAACCGTGGTTCATAGTGATCATATAGCCAGAATCAGATAACGATAGGATATTCATCCGTTGTGCCCACATAATTTATCTCCGAGTATGCTAGTCATGGCAGATAGTACTCAAGACAATTCCTCTCATTTTATTTTGTTAAAGTCATGTTTTTAGGAAATATGAAATATATATTGGGCCATATGTGCACACTACCACAAATATGTTAATTAGATTTGGGAGGCGTTAGGAAACGATTATCTTGTAGACACTACTCCAAAAGCGGTGAATCAAATGACATTTTTCCTATAAGAATTGAGATGCATGACATCTATTATTCTTTGTTTTTTTTTTCTATTCCTATCACTGTTTTAAATAGCCCGCTATAGCGTTTACAAAAGGTCTTGCGCTAAGAGACTTTGGTCCAAACAAATAAACAAACATTTTAAATAGCGCGCTATAGCACGCTATAGCATTTGAAGAGGTCCGCCTCTAAGATGCTTAGCGCGCTGTTTAAAACTATGATTCCTATCCTATGAAACAAAGAAGACCTTATATGTGTGCAATATTTTTATAGTAGGCTTTGGTACAATTTCCTGTCACTAGCTACATCCTTGCCCGTGAATTTTATTAGACTTAATTTCCTAGCTGTTTTCCATATAGCTGTTTCGGGTGTACTGCAGTAATACGCAGCATATATATGCCAGGTCTCAGTTATTTACATACTTATTAATTTTGGATTTTAGAATTTTACCATTTGTTTCCGTAGTGACAAGACAGTGACCTTCATTTGGAGCCTATGTACGAGCACTTGTGGCCTTCTCCTTTAAATGAGTGAGCAGTGCAAGTTGTTTCAGGTTCTGCAGATTTCCTGACTAATGCAAAAGCAGACCTTGCATTTAAACTGCACATGCACGCATGATCTAAATAAGTAACTTTTCACACACTCTAATATCTTCATTTGCAACGGACACCACAAAGTTTTGCTACAGTACATACATAATTCCGGGCAGCTTTTTCTCTCTGCTGATCAACAAAGAGTGTAGTCTGCTGCTCGCAAGCACTCTACACTGATAGGAACTTCCGCAAGAGCAAGATAAAATCCTGTTATTTTTCACCGCTTTTCACAAGGGGCAATATGTTGTGCGTAGCTTGTCCTTCTGTTCGCAGAAGCATTGACAAGCCACCACCTGGTACCTTAATCATGCCTCCTTTGGCAGTGCACGGTTAGAGTCACTGGAGCTAGATGTTTGCACGGTTTCCGAGAGCCAGCGGAGCACGTCGACCTGAGCGCGCAGGTGCATGGCGTAGTCCATGGCCTCGCGTAACAGAGTGGCCTCGTCGACGGTGGAGTTCCGGCCTCCCGGTATCACCTCCCTCAGTGCCATGGTCCTGCTGCTCACCAGCCTCCCCGGAGTGTCGCCACCACCGGCGCGGCCTGATCTCCCCAAGTACCTCTTACGGCGGCAGCACCTCCTCACGGTCCTCCTACACCTCTGCACCTTGCACGCGCTGGACGCCGGTGCCAAGATGGCCTTGGGCCACCTCGCTCCGCCTCCATGCGCAGCCGCCATGGCGACGTCCACGGAGGACTTGACGGCGTGCTTCCTCTCGTGGAGGCTCGTGGCGCCGCGGAAGGTTGTGCTCGTGCGTGCTTGGAGCTGGAGGCTTGGGAGGAGGTTCTTGAGGAACTCCTGCTTGAAGGACTTGATGCTGGTGCTAGGGCCTTGCATGGCTTCTCTTCTCTTTTGACTTTTTGTAAGATGTCTTCTCTTTGCATGGGCAGACACAAGATGTACTTGCTGTAGTAATTAGTACCAGAAACAGGGGCGCTCCTCCTGCTTAAATAGGACTAGTCTATCACCGGTAGCTGATTCATAATTTCTCACACATGCATGAACGATTTTTGCCGTTGTTGTCGATAATAACATTTTCTGCAGTGCTAGATCCGGCTTCCTTCTTCTTTGTGTCGAATTGTGTTTTTCAAACTGGTCGGTTTAATAGCTCGGTTAGGTTTTGGCGATGGTTGTAAGGGTTGACTCCTTGCCCTGGTGATCGAGGGGGGGGGGGTCAGGGATCTAGAACTTGTGTTGTGTTCCTGGGGTGCGTTGTCTGAGACTACTAGACTCTGCCTGTTTTTGGTTTCGTTAATGAAATCGGAGGAAAACCTCTTTTATTCAAAAAAAAAGATCTGCATGTCGGCGACTTGAAGCTTAAAAGTATGGCAAATTTTAACATGCTCATTACATTTAATTACGATCGCCCTGATGTCGCAGCTAGACATGCTCATATTCTTCCATGATAATGATGTTGATGATGATGTTTTGTCTTATGCTACGCGTGGACGTACAACCGACAAGTACGGTGCGAGATGCCCACAAGCTTAAGGTCCCCCAAGCGCATGATGGTAATGTAATTACTGGTGATCAGCTGGCTTCGCGGGTGTCATGGTCAAACAAAAATGGATTGAAAAGTTGAAAGAGAGTTTTGCAATATACGCACGTTAGAGTACATCACAACACATGCCCACCATTGCAGGTACACTGACATCTCAACGTCTCACATTTCATGTGTGTTTACTACGTGTAGTATCATTGTGTGTTGTCGTTGCGTGCATGGATACAAGATGGGCAAGTATGATACGAGATGCCCACAAGATCTTCCAAAGTCTCAAGCGCTTGATGATGAAAATAATAATAATAACAAACATAATCAGTGAGCTGGCTCCCGTGCCATGGTCCCCAGCACCAGAAAAAATGGGTCTTCAAAGTTGGAGACACGGGAGCTCTGGGAAAGGTAAAGACAAGACGCACACACATATTCTTGACAACGAAATGTCTGGGACATTGGCCGCTGCATAAATTATTTTGTTTCTTGCTTCCTGTTTGTGATAGGTCTGTGCTGTGCAATGAGCACACGGAAGAGATATCCATGCATTTATTCTGGGACTGCAGTTTTGCCATGCACTGTTGGAATACCATCGCCCCCAATAAGAAAAGAGGACTCTCAAGTTATGATGAAATTTGCCTGGCCAGCCTAGAGCAACTCCAATAGGGCGACCCAAACAGACGTCGCATTTATCCGTTTTTTGTCTGTTTGGGTCAGCCGCCCGCCTGCCGTCCTCCCAGTTTTGCATTAGGATCGGCAATGCGTCCAACACGCCGACCCATTTCATGTCCGCATTCAACTTTTAAATAAAAGAGGCCCGCGGCCGATCATGCCAGCGGCCATGTCTCATGCCAGCGCCGGCATACAATGCCGGCTTCAGAAAACACCACAGTTCATGCTGGCACACATGTCAGCACACAAAAAATGGTGGGACTTGAGTTCGACCACGCCATCGAGGCTCCCGTAGTCATGCCGGCACACCTGCCGGCACACAAAAAGATGGCCCCTCGACGCCATAGATCACTCGTCGTCGAACTTGAGCATGTCGGCCTGCATCTTCTCGAACCACGGCCTCTTCCTTGGCGATAAGGCGTTGAGATCCACCTTCATGATCTCCAACCCGATCATCATGCTTGCAAGAGCCACTTCTTTCGCCTTTGTCTTGGCGTTGGCGGCCTCGATCTCTAGCATCTTGGCTTGCTTCTCCGCCTCGAGCTCGAACATCTTGGCTTGCTTCTCGGCGTCAAGATCAAGCCTCCTCCTTTGGATCTCCATGAAAGCATCCATTTGCTCCGCCTTGAAACGCCGGCGCTCCTCCTCTCTTGAGTCCTTCTTATTCATCATGCCGTCCACGCTCGCGATCAAGGCGTTGGTGGCCGCATCTCGCTTGTCCTCCTTGGAGTTGGTCTTCCCCCGCGGCCGTGCCGGCTCGCCCTCCCCAACATCCTCCACGGCGCCCTTTCCCCCACGTGCCTTGAGCGCGGCATATTGTGCCTTGAACTTCTCTTCGTCCTTGATGACCCGATAGCAATGGGAGAGGTTGAAGCACTTGCCATTGTGTTGAACCTTGAATGCCTCCAAAGCTTGAAATGCCTACAAAATGTTTCCATGCAAGCATATGAGCAAGTGATCTTGATGGCACAAAAGAGGGCGGCTTGCTAGCATACCATGTCTTGCACGCCGATGCCGCTCACGGGGCGGACCTTGACGCTCTTAAGGGTGGCGCAAAACTTGTTGCACTCTTGTTGGATCACCCTCCACCGCTTGGAAATGGAGACCCACCCGCGCGTGCTCACAAATTGGTAAGGTGGAAACTTCTTGCGCTCATGAAACTCGCGGCGCGCACGAGTCCAAAATGTCGAATGCTTTTGCTCGGCGCCCGTCTTTGGGTCTTGTCCAATGTCTCGCCAACACTCACAAAGAAGTTTGTCCTCGACAGCTGTGTACGCCTTCGTGCGCTTGCTCTTGCGCTTCGCCTTAGGACCGGCGGTTTGGTTGGCGAGCTCGTCCTCGAACAAAGGCTCCACTTCAATGTCGCACTCGTCATCTTCCTCTAGCCCATAGTCCTTCGGGAATTCGTGGTCGAGGGGGAAGCCGTCCAGGTCGATGCCGACCCGATCACGCATGAAGGCCGCCTGATCGGGATCATAGCCAGCGGCCGGCGTGAACGCCCCGCGGCCGTCCTGGCTTTGCGTCTCCTCTGGATCGTAGCGAGCGCCCGGCGCACCACCCTCGAAGATGAGGTGTTGCATGAAGTCCTCGTCGACGGCGGACGAGATTTCCTCGAACAGGTTACGGGCGTCCGGGAGACCGCCGGCCGGCGTCTGTCGCACGCGTTTCCTCATGCCTCCGGACGACGAGCCACCGACCACCGGGGTGGCGTTGAGGTCGATGGGCGTGGGCGCGGGCGTGGAAGGCCCAACCACGCTCACGTCGGGTGAGCACTCCCCGGAGAGGCGGGAGGCCTGCGGGTAGACGTGGAAGCCGGGGACCGGGTTGCAAGCCGATGCGCAGGGTGAGTCGGGCATCACCATCCGAGGAAACGCCGACGAGCCGGTGCTGGCCGCGGCAACGGCGGCTTGGACGAGGTTGTGCTGGCTAGGGTTTACCCCAAGCATGTAGAGCGCCTCCCTCATTGCTGCGGCGACGCGGGCGTTGGTGAACTCCTGCTGCGCGGCAGCGACGGCGGCGGCCTGCGCAGCGGCCTCATCCCTCGCGTCCTCGGCGTGCCTCCGGACCTTCCTCTTGGCCGACTCGCTTGCCCGTTGTTCGGGCGTCAGCGCCTTCTTCGGCTTGGTCGCCGCGGCGGTCTTGCGCGGGGCACGAGGCTTGCCTTTCCCGGAGGGGGCGACGGCGCCGGACGAGGCGAGGGAGGCGAGGCCGGTGGCGGCGTCGAGGTCGAGGTCGATGGCGTCCTCCATGGCTGGTCGGGGGGCGGGGGCGCACGCAGGCGGGAGCGTTTTTGGAGAAAATGAGGGGAAATGATGGTGGCTGCCACCGACAGGCGGTCCCGGGGAGAGGAGTAGGCGCGCGCGTCCGTCTCGTGTCCGCACCGACGCAAATCCGGCTCAAAATTGAGCCTGAAATGGGTCGCCCGCGGACGAAAAATGGACGCGCGTCCGTTTGGGTCGGCGCGTTGGGCCGCCACTTTTGTCCGCGCCGACCCAAACGGACACGGGCGTACGAAATGGATCGCTCCATTGGAGTTGCTCTTAGTCCTTCCTATAGATTTGGCATTAGACATCATCGTCATGGGATGCTGGAGTACATGGATGGTCAGAAATGATAAGATCTTTAAGCAAGTGCCTGCTCATCCTATCAGCTCATCCTATCAGCTGGACTTCCTATTTGAAAGAAGGACTCTATTATTCAATGCTGAGAGCTAAACAAGTCAAGGCCAACAAGCTTCAGTCCTGAATTAGTAACAATCTGTAGTCCATGATTAATTTTGATAGAGCTGGTATTGGGTGATTTATGATGTATTCTGGACTTCCTTTGTATATACTTTTTTTAATATAATTGAAATACCGTAAAGCAATTCTTCTACGGTAAGAGTTTAAAAAGAAGTCCGTGCATCGCATATGATTGCTTTTACAAAATTAGCACCCTACCGCGCATGTTTATCCGTAGCATGTGTGACAGTAACACACCTCTAGCAAACCATGCAAGACAATGATTCACATCTGTGTGTGCGATAGTTTTTTTTGAAGTGTATGTAATTACCTTAACTGTACTAGTGCTAGTATTGACCAAGTACAATAAGCTCACTTGGTCGAAAAAGTGCTGGTACAAACCAAAGTTTAAGATCGCGGCCAAAAGGGTTTAGCGGCTGGCTCTTCAAAACGCTACGGCCGCTATGCCATTTAGCGGGAACAGTACATATGCATGTTTGTCTGAAGAAATTTAGGATTTTCAGCAGAAAACAGAGGATTTTCTTGGAAGCAGTGTTGAAAATCTAAGCTACAACCTACAAGTCGTGCAATACCAATAGGCTGACATGCTCTGTTGCTTGTATTGAATCAACAAACGATAGAGATTAGAGAGGATCAGAGCAATCCTGTACCTCCTGGAGATATACTACGAGTTGGAACCGTGTGAGACTGAGCTATCATTATGGAGTGTGGACACATCGACGTCGTCCTGCAGAGGCCTTCGTCGCCGGTCGCAGCGTTGGCGTGACGACAGCAGTATAGGTTGCGGCTCCTGCCAGGTGCTCTGGTCTCCGCTTTGCTGCCTCGCACATCAGTGCATCCGACTTCCGGCGAAGCAGCCGCCGGCCCACCGAGCGCAGCTGGGAAGAACCGCGCAGCCGCCGCAGCAGCTGAGAAGGGAATGGGGATAGCGATGAGTTAGGTTTTCTGGATGAGCTGCTCCTCTGTCCTCTCCATCGGGGCAAATGTGGGCCTGGCTCTTGTTGGGCCTCTGTTTCAGCCCGTCCCAGCGAAATTGCAGCGAGCGCAAATGAGTTTTGCGCCGTTTCGCGCAGTGATCGCGTGATTAGCCACATATCGCGTTTTTTAAGGCATCGCGTCGCGGGAAGGCTTCCAGCCAGCGATCGCGCAATTTTCGTCCGCGATTTAAAAGTTTGGTACAAACTCAAGCAAACCTAAAGAAAAAGTACAAAAAACCAATTACTCGTCGCCATCCACCTTGTTGATGAGCTGTTATGACATTTATTCTTTTTCGAGCTCCCCATCAAGTGTTGGTGCCTATATATAGTTTCCATCAACCGTGGTTCATAGTGATCATATAGCCAGAATCAGATAACGATAGGATATTCATCCGTTGTGCCCACATAATTTATCTCCGAGTATGCTAGTCATGGCAGATAGTACTCAAGACAATTCCTCTCATTTTATTTTGTTAAAGTCATGTTTTTAGGAAATATGAAATATATATTGGGCCATATGTGCACACTACCACAAATATGTTAATTAGATTTGGGAGGCGTTAGGAAACGATTATCTTGTAGACACTACTCCAAAAGCGGTGAATCAAATGACATTTTTCCTATAAGAATTGAGATGCATGACATCTATTATTCTTTGTTTTTTTTTTCTATTCCTATCACTGTTTTAAATAGCCCGCTATAGCGTTTACAAAAGGTCTTGCGCTAAGAGACTTTGGTCCAAACAAATAAACAAACATTTTAAATAGCGCGCTATAGCACGCTATAGCATTTGAAGAGGTCCGCCTCTAAGATGCTTAGCGCGCTGTTTAAAACTATGATTCCTATCCTATGAAACAAAGAAGACCTTATATGTGTGCAATATTTTTATAGTAGGCTTTGGTACAATTTCCTGTCACTAGCTACATCCTTGCCCGTGAATTTTATTAGACTTAATTTCCTAGCTGTTTTCCATATAGCTGTTTCGGGTGTACTGCAGTAATACGCAGCATATATATGCCAGGTCTCAGTTATTTACATACTTATTAATTTTGGATTTTAGAATTTTACCATTTGTTTCCGTAGTGACAAGACAGTGACCTTCATTTGGAGCCTATGTACGAGCACTTGTGGCCTTCTCCTTTAAATGAGTGAGCAGTGCAAGTTGTTTCAGGTTCTGCAGATTTCCTGACTAATGCAAAAGCAGACCTTGCATTTAAACTGCACATGCACGCATGATCTAAATAAGTAACTTTTCACACACTCTAATATCTTCATTTGCAACGGACACCACAAAGTTTTGCTACAGTACATACATAATTCCGGGCAGCTTTTTCTCTCTGCTGATCAACAAAGAGTGTAGTCTGCTGCTCGCAAGCACTCTACACTGATAGGAACTTCCGCAAGAGCAAGATAAAATCCTGTTATTTTTCACCGCTTTTCACAAGGGGCAATATGTTGTGCGTAGCTTGTCCTTCTGTTCGCAGAAGCATTGACAAGCCACCACCTGGTACCTTAATCATGCCTCCTTTGGCAGTGCACGGTTAGAGTCACTGGAGCTAGATGTTTGCACGGTTTCCGAGAGCCAGCGGAGCACGTCGACCTGAGCGCGCAGGTGCATGGCGTAGTCCATGGCCTCGCGTAACAGAGTGGCCTCGTCGACGGTGGAGTTCCGGCCTCCCGGTATCACCTCCCTCAGTGCCATGGTCCTGCTGCTCACCAGCCTCCCCGGAGTGTCGCCACCACCGGCGCGGCCTGATCTCCCCAAGTACCTCTTACGGCGGCAGCACCTCCTCACGGTCCTCCTACACCTCTGCACCTTGCACGCGCTGGACGCCGGTGCCAAGATGGCCTTGGGCCACCTCGCTCCGCCTCCATGCGCAGCCGCCATGGCGACGTCCACGGAGGACTTGACGGCGTGCTTCCTCTCGTGGAGGCTCGTGGCGCCGCGGAAGGTTGTGCTCGTGCGTGCTTGGAGCTGGAGGCTTGGGAGGAGGTTCTTGAGGAACTCCTGCTTGAAGGACTTGATGCTGGTGCTAGGGCCTTGCATGGCTTCTCTTCTCTTTTGACTTTTTGTAAGATGTCTTCTCTTTGCATGGGCAGACACAAGATGTACTTGCTGTAGTAATTAGTACCAGAAACAGGGGCGCTCCTCCTGCTTAAATAGGACTAGTCTATCACCGGTAGCTGATTCATAATTTCTCACACATGCATGAACGATTTTTGCCGTTGTTGTCGATAATAACATTTTCTGCAGTGCTAGATCCGGCTTCCTTCTTCTTTGTGTCGAATTGTGTTTTTCAAACTGGTCGGTTTAATAGCTCGGTTAGGTTTTGGCGATGGTTGTAAGGGTTGACTCCTTGCCCTGGTGATCGAGGGGGGGGGGGTCAGGGATCTAGAACTTGTGTTGTGTTCCTGGGGTGCGTTGTCTGAGACTACTAGACTCTGCCTGTTTTTGGTTTCGTTAATGAAATCGGAGGAAAACCTCTTTTATTCAAAAAAAAAGATCTGCATGTCGGCGACTTGAAGCTTAAAAGTATGGCAAATTTTAACATGCTCATTACATTTAATTACGATCGCCCTGATGTCGCAGCTAGACATGTTCATATTCTTCCATGATAATGATGTTGATGATGATGTTTTGTCTTATGCTACGCGTGGACGTACAACCGACAAGTACGGTGCGAGATGCCCACAAGCTTAAGGTCCCCCAAGCGCATGATGGTAATGTAATTACTGGTGATCAGCTGGCTTCGCGGGTGTCATGGTCAAACAAAAATGGATTGAAAAGTTGAAAGAGAGTTTTGCAATATACGCACGTTAGAGTACATCACAACACATGCCCACCATTGCAGGTACACTGACATCTCAACGTCTCACATTTCATGTGTGTTTACTACGTGTAGTATCATTGTGTGTTGTCGTTGCGTGCATGGATACAAGATGGGCAAGTATGATACGAGATGCCCACAAGATCTTCCAAAGTCTCAAGCGCTTGATGATGAAAATAATAATAATAACAAACATAATCAGTGAGCTGGCTCCCGTGCCATGGTCCCCAGCACCAGAAAAAATGGGTCTTCAAAGTTGGAGACACGGGAGCTCTGGGAAAGGTAAAGACAAGACGCACACACATATTCTTGACAACGAAATGTCTGGGACATTGGCCGCTGCATAAATTATTTTGTTTCTTGCTTCCTGTTTGTGATAGGTCTGTGCTGTGCAATGAGCACACGGAAGAGATATCCATGCATTTATTCTGGGACTGCAGTTTTGCCATGCACTGTTGGAATACCATCGCCCCCAATAAGAAAAGAGGACTCTCAAGTTATGATGAAATTTGCCTGGCCAGCCTAGAGCAACTCCAATAGGGCGACCCAAACAGACGTCGCATTTATCCGTTTTTTGTCTGTTTGGGTCAGCCGCCCGCCTGCCGTCCTCCCAGTTTTGCATTAGGATCGGCAATGCGTCCAACACGCCGACCCATTTCATGTCCGCATTCAACTTTTAAATAAAAGAGGCCCGCGGCCGATCATGCCAGCGGCCATGTCTCATGCCAGCGCCGGCATACAATGCCGGCTTCAGAAAACACCACAGTTCATGCTGGCACACATGTCAGCACACAAAAAATGGTGGGACTTGAGTTCGACCACGCCATCGAGGCTCCCGTAGTCATGCCGGCACACCTGCCGGCACACAAAAAGATGGCCCCTCGACGCCATAGATCACTCGTCGTCGAACTTGAGCATGTCGGCCTGCATCTTCTCGAACCACGGCCTCTTCCTTGGCGATAAGGCGTTGAGATCCACCTTCATGATCTCCAACCCGGTCATCATGCTTGCAAGAGCCACTTCTTTCGCCTTTGTCTTGGCGTTGGCGGCCTCGATCTCTAGCATCTTGGCTTGCTTCTCCGCCTCGAGCTCGAACATCTTGGCTTGCTTCTCGGCGTCAAGATCAAGCCTCCTCCTTTGGATCTCCATGAAAGCATCCATTTGCTCCGCCTTGAAACGCCGGCGCTCCTCCTCTCTTGAGTCCTTCTTATTCATCATGCCGTCCACGCTCGCGATCAAGGCGTTGGTGGCCGCATCTCGCTTGTCCTCCTTGGAGTTGGTCTTCCCCCGCGGCCGTGCCGGCTCGCCCTCCCCAACATCCTCCACGGCGCCCTTTCCCCCACGTGCCTTGAGCGCGGCATATTGTGCCTTGAACTTCTCTTCGTCCTTGATGACCCGATAGCAATGGGAGAGGTTGAAGCACTTGCCATTGTGTTGAACCTTGAATGCCTCCAAAGCTTGAAATGCCTACAAAATGTTTCCATGCAAGCATATGAGCAAGTGATCTTGATGGCACAAAAGAGGGCGGCTTGCTAGCATACCATCTCTTGCACGCCGATGCCGCTCACGGGGCGGACCTTGACGCTCTTAAGGGTGGCGCAAAACTTGTTGCACTCTTGTTGGATCACCCTCCACCGCTTGGAAATGGAGACCCACCCGCGCGTGCTCACAAATTGGTAAGGTGGAAACTTCTTGCGCTCATGAAACTCGCGGTGCGCACGAGTCCAAAAGGTCGAATGCTTTTGCTCGGCGCCCGTCTTTGGGTCTTGTCCAATGTCTCGCCAACACTCACAAAGAAGTTTGTCCTCGACAGCTGTGTACGCCTTCGTGCGCTTGCTCTTGCGCTTCGCCTTAGGACCGGCGGTTTGGTTGGCGAGCTCGTCCTCGAACAAAGGCTCCACTTCAATGTCGCACTCGTCATCTTCCTCTAGCCCATAGTCCTTCGGGAATTCGTGGTCGAGGGGGAATCCGTCCAGGTCGATGCCGACCTGATCACGCATGAAGGCCGCCTGATCGGGATCATAGCCAGCGGCCGGCGTGAACGCCCCGCGGCCGTCCTGGCTTTGCATCTCCTCTGGATCGTAGCGAGCGCCCGGCGCACCACCCTCGAAGATGAGGTGTTGCATGAAGTCCTCGTCGACGGCGGACGAGATTTCCTCGAACAGGTTACGGGCGTCCGGGAGACTGCCGGCCGGCGTCTGTCGGATGCGTTTCCTCATGCCTCCGGACGACGAGCCACCGACCACCGGGGTGGCGTTGAGGTCGATGGGCGTGGGCGCGGGCGTGGAAGGCCCAACCACGCTCACGTCGGGTGAGCACTCCCCGGAGAGGCGGGAGGCCTGCGGGTAGACGTGGAAGCCGGGGACCGGGTTGCAAGCCGATGCGCAGGGTGAGTCGGGCATCACCATCCGAGGAAACGCCGACGAGCCGGTGCTGGCCGCGGCAACGGCGGCTTGGACGAGGTTGTGCTGGCTAGGGTTTACCCCAAGCATGTAGAGCGCCTCCCTCATTGCTGCGGCGACGCGGGCGTTGGTGAACTCCTGCTGCGTGGCAGCGACGGCGGCGGCCTGCGCAGCGGCCTCATCCCTCGCGTCCTCGGCGTGCCTCCGGACCTTCCTCTTGGCCGACTCGCTTGCCCGTTGTTCGGGCGTCAGCGCCTTCTTCGGCTTGGTCGCCGCGGCGGTCTTGCGCGGGGCACGAGGCTTGCCTTTCCCGGAGGGGGCGACGGCGCCGGACGAGGCGAGGGAGGCGAGGCCGGTGGCGGCGTCGAGGTCGAGGTCGATGGCGTCCTCCATGGCTGGTCGGGGGGCAGGGGCGCACGCAGGCGGGAGCGTTTTTGGAGAAAATGAGGGGAAATGATGGTGGCTGCCACCGACAGGCGGTCCCGGGGAGAGGAGTAGGCGCGCGCGTCCGTCTCTTGTCCGCACCGACACAAATCCGGCTCAAAATTGAGCCTGAAATGGGTCGCCCAAGGACGAAAAATGGACGCGCGTCCGTTTGGGTCGGCGCGTTGGGCCGCCACTTTTGTCCGCGCCGACCCAAACGGACACGGGCGTACGAAATGGATCGCTCCATTGGAGTTGCTCTTAGTCCTTCCTATAGATTTGGCATTAGACATCATCGTCATGGGATGCTGGAGTACATGGATGGTCAGAAATGATAAGATCTTTAAGCAAGTGCCTGCTCATCCTATCAGCTCATCCTATCAGCTGGACTTCCTATTTGAAAGAAGGACTCTATTATTCAATGCTGAGAGCTAAACAAGTCAAGGCCAACAAGCTTCAGTCCTGAATTAGTAACAATCTGTAGTCCATGATTAATTTTGATAGAGCTGGTATTGGGTGATTTATGATGTATTCTGGACTTCCTTTGTATATACTTTTTTTAATATAATTGAAATACCGTAAAGCAATTCTTCTACGGTAAGAGTTTAAAAAGAAGTCCGTGCATCGCATATGATTGCTTTTACAAAATTAGCACCCTACCGCGCATGTTTATCCGTAGCATGTGTGACAGTAACACACCTCTAGCAAACCATGCAAGACAATGATTCACATCTGTGTGTGCGATAGTTTTTTTTGAAGTGTATGTAATTACCTTAACTGTACTAGTGCTAGTATTGACCAAGTACAATAAGCTCACTTGGTCGAAAAAGTGCTGGTACAAACCAAAGTTTAAGATCGCGGCCAAAAGGGTTTAGCGGCTGGCTCTTCAAAACGCTACGGCCGCTATGCCATTTAGCGGGAACAGTACATATGCATGTTTGTCTGAAGAAATTTAGGATTTTCAGCAGAAAACAGAGGATTTTCTTGGAAGCACTGTTGAAAATCTAAGCTACAACCTACAAGTCGTGCAATACCAATAGGCTGACATGCTCTGTTGCTTGTATTGAATCAACAAACGATAGAGATTAGAGAGGATCAGAGCAATCCTGTACCTCCTGGAGATATACTACGAGTTGGAACCGTGTGAGACTGAGCTATCATTATGGAGTGTGGACACATCGACGTCGTCCTGCAGAGGCCTTCGTCGCCGGTCGCAGCGTTGGCGTGACGACAGCAGTATAGGTTGCGGCTCCTGCCAGGTGCTCTGGTCTCCGCTTTGCTGCCTCGCACATCAGTGCATCCGACTTCTGGCGAAGCAGCCGCCGGCCCACCGAGCGCAGCTGGGAAGAACCGCGCAGCCGCCGCAGCAGCTGAGAAGGGAATGGGGATAGCGATGAGTTAGGTTTTCTGGATGAGCTGCTCCTCTGTCCTCTCCATCGGGGCAAATGTGGGCCTGGCTCTTGTTGGGCCTCTGTTTCAGCCCGTCCCAGCGAAATTGCAGCGAGCGCAAATGAGTTTTGCGCCGTTTCGCGCAGCGATCGCGTGATTAGCCACATATCGCGTTTTTTAAGGCATCGCGTCGCGGGAAGGCTTCCAGCCAGCGATCGCGCAATTTTCGTCCGCGATTTAAAAGTTTGGTACAAACTCAATCAAACCTAAAGAAAAAGTACAAAAAACCAATTACTCGTCGCCATCCACCTTGTTGATGAGCTGTTATGACATTTATTCTTTTTCGAGCTCCCCATCAAGTGTTGGTGCCTATATATAGTTTCCATCAACCGTGGTTCATAGTGATCATATAGCCAGAATCAGATAACGATAGGATATTCATCCGTTGTGCCCACATAATTTATCTCCGAGTATGCTAGTCATGGCAGATAGTACTCAAGACAATTCCTCTCATTTTATTTTGTTAAAGTCATGTTTTTAGGAAATATGAAATATATATTGGGCCATATGTGCACACTACCACAAATATGTTAATTAGATTTGGGAGGCGTTAGGAAACGATTATCTTGTAGACACTACTCCAAAAGCGGTGAATCAAATGACATTTTTCCTATAAGAATTGAGATGCATGACATCTATTATTCTTTGTTTTTTTTTCTATTCCTATCACTGTTTTAAATAGCCCGCTATAGCGTTTACAAAAGGTCTTGCGCTAAGAGACTTTGGTCCAAACAAATAAACAAACATTTTAAATAGCGCGCTATAGCACGCTATAGCATTTGAAGAGGTCCGCCTCTAAGATGCTTAGCGCGCTGTTTAAAACTATGATTCCTATCCTATGAAACAAAGAAGACCTTATATGTGTGCAATATTTTTATAGTAGGCTTTGGTACAATTTCCTGTCACTAGCTACATCCTTGCCCGTGAATTTTATTAGACTTAATTTCCTAGCTGTTTTCCATATAGCTGTTTCGGGTGTACTGCAGTAATACGCAGCATATATATGCCAGGTCTCAGTTATTTACATACTTATTAATTTTGGATTTTAGAATTTTACCATTTGTTTCCGTAGTGACAAGACAGTGACCTTCATTTGGAGCCTATGTACGAGCACTTGTGGCCTTCTCCTTTAAATGAGTGAGCACTGCAAGTTGTTTCAGGTTCTGCAGATTTCCTGACTAATGCAAAAGCAGACCTTGCATTTAAACTGCACATGCACGCATGATCTAAATAAGTAACTTTTCACACACTCTAATATCTTCATTTGCAACGGACACCACAAAGTTTTGCTACAGTACATACATAATTCCGGGCAGCTTTTTCTCTCTGCTGATCAACAAAGAGTGTAGTCTGCTGCTCGCAAGCACTCTACACTGATAGGAACTTCCGCAAGAGCAAGATAAAATCCTGTTATTTTTCACCGCTTTTCACAAGGGGCAATATGTTGTGCGTAGCTTGTCCTTCTGTTCGCAGAAGCATTGACAAGCCACCACCTGGTACCATAATCATGCCTCCTTTGGCAGTGCACGGTTAGAGTCACTGGAGCTAGATGTTTGCACGGTTTCCGAGAGCCAGCGGAGCACGTCGACCTGAGCGCGCAGGTGCATGGCGTAGTCCATGGCCTCGCGTAACAGAGTGGCCTCGTCGACGGTGGAGTTCCGGCCTCCCGGTATCACCTCCCTCAGTGCCATGGTCCTGCTGCTCACCAGCCTCCCCGGAGTGTCGCCACCACCGGCGCGGCCTGATCTCCCCAAGCACCTCTTACGGCGGCAGCACCTCCTCACGGTGTTAGCGGCCATGTCTCATGCCAGCGCCGGCATACAATGCCGGCTTCAGAAAACACCACAGTTCATGCTGGCACACATGTTAGCACACAAAAAATGGTGGGACTTGAGTTCGACCATGCCATCGAGGCTCCCGTAGTCATGCCGGCCCACCTGCCGGCACACAAAAAGATGGCCCCTCGACGCCATAGATCACTCGTCGTCGAACTTGAGCATGTCGGCCTGCATCTTCTCGAACCACGGCCTCTTCCTTGGCGATAAGTGAAGGAAATATGCCCTAGAGGCAATAATAAAGTTATTACTTATTTCCTTATATCATGATAAATGTTTATTATTCATGCTAGAATTGTATTAACCGGAAACATAATACATGTGTGAATACATAGACAAACAGAGTGTCACTAGTATGCCTCTACTTGACTAGCTCGTTAATCAAAGATGGTTATGTTTCCTAACTATAGACAAAAGAGTTGTTATTTGATTAACGGGATCACATCATTAGTTGAATGATCTGATTGACATGACCCATTCCATTAGCTTAGCACCCGATCGTTTAGTATGTTGCTATTGCTTTCTTCATGACTTATACATGTTCCTATGACTATGAGATTATGTAACTACCGTGTGCCGGAGGAACACTTTGTGTGCTACCAAACGTCACAACGTAACTGGGTGATTATAAAGGTGCTCTACAGGTGTCTCCAAAGGTACATGTTGGGTTGACGTATTTCCAGAATAGGATTTGTCACTCCGATCGTCGGAGAGGTATCTCTGGGCCCTCTCGGTAATGCACATCACATAAGCCTTGCAAGCATTGCAACCAATGAGTTAGTTGCGAGATGATGTATTACGGAACGAGTAAAGAGACTTGCCGGCAACGAGATTGAACTACGTATTGGATACCGACGATCGAATCTCGGGCAAGTAACATACCGATGACAAAGGGAACAACGTATGTTGTTATGCGGTCTGACCGATAAAGATCTTCGTAGAATATGTAGGAGCCAATATGGGCATCCAGGTCCCGCTATTGGTTATTGACCAGAGACGTGTCTCGGTCATGTCTACATTGTTCTCGAACCGTAGGGTCCGCACGCTTAACGTTACGATGACAGTTATTATGAGTTTATGCATTTTGATGTACCGAAGTTAGTTCGGAGTCCCGGATGTGTTCACGGACATGACGAGGAGTCTCGAAATGATCGAGACATAAAGATTGATATATTGGAAGCCTACATTTGGACATCGGATTCATTCCGGGTGAAATCGGGATTTTACCGGAGTACCGGGGGGTTACCGGACCCCCCGGGGGTTAATGGGCCTACATGGGCCATAAGGGAGAAGAGAGGGGCCGGCCAGGGAAGGCCACGCGCCCCCACCCCCCTAGTCCAAATAGGACAAGGAGGGGGGGGCGGCGCCCCCCTTTCCTCTTCTCCCTCCCCCTTTCCTTCTCCAACAAGGCAAGAGAGGGGGAGTCCTACTCCCGGTGGGAGTAGGACTCCTCCAGGCGCACCCCTTGGGGCCGGCTGCACCTCCCCCTCCCTTCTTTATATACGGGGGCAAGGGGGCACCCTAGAACACACAAGTTGATCCACGTGATCGTTCCTTAGCCGTGTGCGGTGCGCCCTTCCACCATATTCCACATCGATCATATCGTTGCAGTGCTTAGGCGAAGCCCTGCGTCGGTAGAACATCATCATCGTCACCACGCCGTCGTGCTGACGGAACTCATCCCCGAAGCTTTGCTGGATCGGAGCCCGGGGAGCGTCATCGAGCTGTACGTGTGCTAAGAACTCGGAGGTGCCGGAGTAACGGTACTTGGATCGGTCGGATCGGGAAGACGTACGACTACTTCCTCTACGTTGCATCAACGCTTCCGCTTCGGTCTACGAGGGTACGTAGACAACACTCTCCCCTCTCGTTGCTATGCATCACCATGATCTTGCGTGTGCGTAGGAATTTTTTTGAAATTACTACGTTCCCCAACAGTGGTATCAGAGCCTAGGTTTTATGTGTTGATGTTATATGCACGAGTAGAACACAAGTGAGTTGTGGGCGATATAAGTCATACTGCTTACCAGCATGTCACACTTTGGTTCGGCGGTATTGTTGGACGAAGCGGCCCGGACCAACATTACGCGTACGCTTACGCGAGACCGGTTCTCCCGACGTGCTTTGCATAGAGGTGGCTTGCGGGTGACAGTTTCTCCAACTTTAGTTGAACCGAGTGTGGCTATGCCCGGTCCTTGCGAAGGTTAAAACAACACCAACTTGACAAACTATCGTTGTGGTTTTGATGCGTAGGTAAGATTGGTTCTTGCTTAAGCCCGTAGCAGCCACGTAAAACTTGCAAACAACAAAGTAGAGGACGTCTAACTTGTTTTTGCAGGGCATGTTGTGATATGATATGGTCAAGACATGATGCTAAGTTTTATTGTATGAGATGATCATTTTTTGTAACCGAGTTATCGGCAACTGGCAGGAGCCATATGGTTGTCGCTTTATTGTATGCAATGCAATCGCCCTGTAATGCTTTACTTTATCACTAAGCGGTAGCGATAGTCGTAGAAGCATAAGATTGGCAAGACGACAACGATGCTACGATGGAGATCAAGGTGTCGCGCCGGTGACGATGGTGATCATGACAGTGCTTCGGAGATGGAGATCACAAGCACAAGATGATGATGGCCATATCATATCACTTATATTGATTGCATGTGATGTTTATTTTTTTGCATCTTATCTTGCTTTGATTGACGGTAGCATTATAAGATGATCTCTCACTAATTATCAAGAAGTGTTCTCCCTGAGTATGCACCGTTGCCAAAGTTCATCGTGCCCAGACACCACGTGATGATCGGGTGTGATAAGCTCTACGTCCATCTACAACGGGTGCAAGCCAGTTTTGCACACGCAGAATACTCGGGTTAAACTTGACGAGCCTAGCATATGCAGATATGGCCTCGGAACACGGAGACCGAAAGGTCGAGCGTGAATCATATAGTAGATATGATCAACATAACGATGTTCACCATTGAAAACTACTCCATTTCACGTGATGATCGGTTATGGTTTAGTTGATTTGGATCACGTGATCACTTAGAGGATTAGAGGGATGTCTATCTAAGTGGGAGTTCTTCAAGTAATTTGATTAATTAAACTTAAATTTATCATGAACTTAGTACCTGATAGTATCTTGCTTATGTATGTTTGATTGTAGATAGATGGCCCGTGCTGTTGTTCCGTTGAATTTTAATGTGTTCCTTGAGAAAGCAAAGTTGAAAGATGATGGTAGCAATTACACGGACTGGGTCCGTAACTTGAGGATTATCCTCATTGCTGCACAGAAGAATTACGTCCTGGAAGCACCGCTGGGTGCCAGGCCTGCTGCTGGAGCAACACCAGATGTTATGAACGTCTGGCAAAGCAAAGCTGATGACTACTCGATAGTTCAGTGTGGCATGCTTTACGGCTTAGAATCGGGACTTCAACGACGTTTTGAACGTCATGGAGCATATGAGATGTTCCAGGAGTTGAAGTTAATATTTCAAGCAAATGCCCGGATTGAGAGATATGAAGTCTCCAATAAGTTCTATAGCTGCAAGATGGAGGAGAACAGTTCTGTCAGTGAGCATATACTCAAAATGTCTGGGTATAATAATCACTTGATTCAATTGGGAGTTAATCTTCCAGATGATTGCGTCATTGACAGAATTCTCCAATCACTGCCACCAAGCTACAAGAGCTTTGTGATGAACTATAATATGCAAGGGATGAATAAGACTATTCTCGAGCTCTTCGCAATGCTAAAAGCTGCGGAGGTAGAAATCAAGAAGGAGCATCAAGTGTTGATGGTCAACAAGACCACTAGTTTCAAGAAAAAGGGCAAAGGGAAGAAGAAGGGGAACTTCAAAAGGAACGGCAAGCAAGTTGCTACTCAAGAGAAGAAACCCAAGTCTGGACCTAAGCCTGAAACTGAGTGCTTCTACTGCAAGCAGACTGGTCACTGGAAGCGGAACTGCCCCAAGTATTTGGCGGATAAGAAGGATGGCAAGGTGAACAAAGGTATATGTGATATATATGTTATTGATGTGTACCTTACTAGAGCTCGCAATAGCACCTGGGTATTTGATACTGGTTCTGTTGCTAATATTTGCAACTCGAAACAGGGACTACGGATTAAGCGAACACTGGCAAAGGACGAGGTGACGATGCGCATGGGAAATGGTTCCAAAGTCGATGTGATTGCGGTCGGCACGCTACCTCTACATCTACCTTCGGGATTAGTATTAGACCTAAATAATTGTTATTTGGTGCCAGCGTTGAGCATGAACATTATATCTGGATCTTGTTTGATGCGAGACGGTTATTCATTTAAATCAGAGAATAATGGTTGTTCTATTTATATGAGTAATATCTTGTATGGTCATGCACCTTTGAAGAGTGGTCTATTTTTATGAATCTCGATAGTAGTAACACACATATTCATAATGTTGAAGCCAAAAGATGCAGAGTTGATAATGATAGTGCAACTTATTTGTGGCACTGCCGTTTAGGTCATATCGGTATAAAGCGCATGAAGAAACTCCATACTGATGGACTGTTGGAACCACTTGATTATGAATCACTTGGTACTTGCGAACCTGCCTCATACGCAAGATGACTAAAACACCGTTCTCCGGTTCTATGGAGAGAGCAACAGATTTGTTGGAAATCATACATACAGATGTATGTGGTCCGATGAATATTGAGGCTCGTGGCGGATATCGTTATTTTCTCACCTTCACAGATGATTTAAGCAGATATGGGTATATCTACTTAATGAAACATAAGTCTGAAACATTTGAAAAGTTCAAGAATTTCAGAGTGAAGTTGAAAATCATCGTAACAAGAAAATAAAGTTTCTACGATTTGATCGTGGAGGAGAATATTTGAGTTACGAGTTTGGTGTACATTTGAAACAATGCGGAATAGTTTCGCAACTCACGCCACCCGGAACACCACAGCGTAATGGTGTGTCCGAACGTCGTAATCGTACTTTACTAGATATGGTGCGATCTATGATGTCTCTTACTGATTTACCGCTATCGTTTTGGGGTTATGCTTTAGAGACGGCCGCATTCACGTTAAATAGGGCACCATCGAAATCCGTTGAGACGACGCCTTATGAACTATGGTTTGATAAGAAACCAAAGTTGTCGTTTCTTAAAGTTTGGGGCTGCGATGCTTATGTGAAAAAGCTTCAACCTGATAAGCTCGAACCCAAATCGGAGAAATGTGTCTTCATAGGATACCCAAAGGAAACTGTTGGGTACACCTTCTATCACAGATCCGAAGGCAAGACATTTGTTGCTAAGAATGGATCCTTTCTAGAGAAGGAGTTTCTCTTGAAAGAAGTGAGTGGGAGGAAAGTAGAACTTGACGAGGTAACTGTACCTGCTCCCTTATTGGAAAGTAGTACATCACAGAAACCTGTTTCTGCGACACCTACACCAATTAGTGAGGAAGCTAATGATAATGATCATGAAACTTCAGAACAAGATACTAATGAACCTCGTAGATCAACCAGAGTAAGATCCGCGCCAGAGTGATACGGTAATACTATTCTGGAAGTCATGCTACTAGATCATGATGAACCTACGAACTATGAAGAAGCGATGGTGAGCCCAGATTCCGCAAAATGGCTTGAAGCCATGAAATCTGAGATGGGATCCATGTATGAGAACAAAGTCTGGACTTTGGTTGACTTGCCCGATGGTCGGCAAGCAATTGAAAATAAATGGATCTTCAAGAAGAAGACTGACGCTGACGGTAATGTTACTGTCTACAAAGCTCGACTGGTCGCAAAAGGTTTTCGACAAGTTCAAGGGATTGACTACGATGAGACCTTCTCACCCGTAGCGATGCTTAAGTCTGTCCGAATCATGTTAGCAATTGCCGCATTTTATGATTATGAAATTTGGCAGATGGATGTCAAAACTGCATTCCTGAATGGATTTCTGGAAGAAGAGTTGTATATGATGCAACCGGAAGGTTTTGTCGATACAAAGGGAGCTAACAAAGTTTGCAAGCTCCAGCGATCCATTTATGGACTGGTGCAAGCCTCTCGGAGTTGGAATAAACGCTTTGATAGTGTGATCAAAGCATTTGGTTTTATACAGACTTTTGGAGAAGCCTGTATTTACAAGAAAGTGAGTGGGAGCTCTGTAGCATTTCTGATATTATATGTAGACGACATATTACTGATTGGAAATGATATAGAATTTCTGGATAGCATAAAGGGATACTTGAATAAGAGTTTTTCAATGAAAGACCTCGGTGAAGCTGCTTACATATTAGTAGTAAAGATCTATAGAGATAGATCAAGACGCTTAATTGGACTTTCACAAAGCACATACCTTGACAAGATTTTGAAGAAGTTCAAAATGGATCAAACAAAGAAAGGGTTCTTGCCTGTGTTACAAGGTGTGAAGTTGAGTCAGACTAAATGCCCGACCACTGTAGAAGATAGAGAGAAAATGAAAGATGTTCCCTATGCTTCAGCCATAGGATCTATCATGTATGCAATGCTGTGTACCAGACCTGATGTGTGCCTTGCTATAAGTCTAGCAGGGAGGTACCAAAGTAATCCAGGAGTGGATCACTGGACAGCGGTCAAGAACATCCTGAAGTACCTGAAAAGGACTAAGGATATGTTTCCCGTATATGGAGGTGACAAAAGCTCATCGTAAACGGTTACGTTGATGCAAGCTTTGACACTGATCCGGACGATTCTAAATCGCAAACCGGATACGTGTTTACATTAAATGGTGGAGCTGTCAGTTGGTGCAGTTCTAAACAAAGCGTTGTGGCGGGATCTACATGTGAAGCGGAATACATAGCTGCTTCGGAAGCAGCAAACGAAGGGGTCTGCATGAAGGAGTTCATATCCGATCTAGGTGTCATACCTAGTGCATCGGGTCCAATGAAAATCTTTTGTGACAATACTGGTGCAATTGCCTTGGCAAAGGAATCCAGATTTCACAAGAGAACCAAGCACATCAAGAGACGCTTCAATTCCATCCGGGATCTAGTCCAGGCGGGAGACATAGAGATTTGCAAGATACATACGGATCTGAATGTTGCAGACCCATTGACTAAGCCTCTTCCACGAGCAAAACATGATCAGCACCAAGGCTCCATGGGTGTTAGAATCATTACTGTGTAATATAGATTATTGACTCTAGTGCAAGTGGGAGACTGAAGGAAATATGCCCTAGAGGCAATAATAAAGTTATTATTTATTTCCTTATATCATGATAAATGTTTATTATTCGTGCTAGAATTGTATTAACCGGAAACATAATACATGTGTGAATACATAGACAAGCAGAGTGTCACTAATATGCCTCTACTTGACTAGCTCGTTAATCAAAGATGGTTATGTTTTCTAACCATAGACAAAAGAGTTGTTATTTGATTAACGGGATCACATCATTAGTTGAATGATCTGATTGACATGACCCATTCCATTAGCTTAGCACCCGATCGTTTAGTATGTTGCTATTGCTTTCTTCATGACTTATACATGTTCCTATGACTATGAGATTATGTAACTCCCGTGTGCCGGAGGAACACTTTGTGTGCTACCAAACGTCACAACGTAACTGGGTGATTATAAAGGTGCTCTACAGGTGTCTCCAAAGGTACATGTTGGGTTGATGTATTTCAAGATTAGGATTTGTCACTCCGATCGTCGGAGAGGTATCTCTGGGCCCTCTCGGTAATGCACATCACATAAGCCTTGCAAGCATTGCAACCAATGAGTTAGTTGCGAGATGATGTATTACGGAATGAGTAAAGAGACTTGCCGGCAATGAGATTGAACTACGTATTGGATACCGACGATCGAATCTCGGGCAAGTAACATACCGATGACAAAGGGAACAACGTATGTTGTTATGCGGTCTGACCGATAAAGATCTTCGTAGAATATGTAGGAGCCAATATGGGCATCCAGGTCCCGCTATTGGTTATTGACCAGAGACGTGTCTCGGTCATGTCTACATTGTTCTCGAACCGTAGGGTCCGCACGCTTAACGTTACGATGACAGTTATTATGAGTTTGTGCATTTTGATGTACCGAAGTTAGTTCGGAGTCCCGGATGTGATCTCGGACATGACGAGGAGTCTTGAAATGATCGAGACATAAAGAACGATATATTGGAAGCCTACATTTGGACATCGGATTCATTCCGGGTGAAATCGGGATTTTACCGGAGTACCGGGGGGTTACCGGAACCCCCCCGGGGGTTAATGGGCCTATATGGGCCATAAGGGAGAAGAGAGGGGCCGGCCAGGAAAGGCCACGCGCCCCCTCCCCGTAGTCCGAATAGGACAAGGAGGGGGGGCGGCGCCCCCCTTTCCTCTTCTCCCTCCCCCTTTCCTTCTCCAACAAGGCAAGAGAGGGAGAGTCCTACTCCCGGTGGGAGTAGGACTCCTCCAGGCGCACCCCTTGGGGCCGGCCGCACCTCCCCCTCCCTCCTTTATATACGGGGGCAAGGGGGCACCCTAGAACACACAAGTTGATCCTCGTGATCGTTCCTTAGCCGTGTGCGGTACCCCCTTCCACCATATTCCACCTCGATCATATCGTTGCAGTGCTTAGGCGAAGCCCTGCGTCGGTAGAACATCATCATCATCACCACGCCGTCGTGCTGACGGAACTCATCCCCGAAGCTTTGCTGGATCGGAGCCCGGGGAGCGTCATCGAGCTGTACGTGTGCTAAGAACTCGGAGGTGCCGGAGTAACGGTACTTGGATCGGTCGGATCGGGAAGACGTACGACTACTTCCTCTACGTTGCATCAACGCTTCCACTTCGGTCTACGAGGGTACGTAGACAACACTCTCCCCTCTCGTTGCTATGCATCACCATGATCTTGCGTGTGTGTAGGAATTTTTTTGAAATTACTACGTTCCCCAACAATAAGGCATTGAGATCCATCTTCATGATCTCCACACCGGTCATCATGCTTGCAAGAGCCACTTCTTTCGCCTTTGTCTTGGCGTTGGCGGCCTCGATCTCTAGCATCTTGGCTTGCTTCTCCGCCTCGAGCTCGAACATCTTGGCTTGCTTCTTGGCGTCAAGATCAAGCCTCCTCCTTTGGATCTCCATAAAGCATCCATTTGCTCCGCCTTGAAACGCCGGCGCTCCTCCTCTCTTGAGTCCTTCTTATTCATCATGTCGTCCACGCTCGCGATCAAGGCGTTGGTGGCCGCATCTCGCTTGTCCTCCTTGGAGTTGGTCTTCCCCCGCGGCCGTGCCGGCTCACCCTCCCCAACATCCTCCACGGCGCCCTTCCCCCCACGTGCCTTGAGCGCGGCATATTGTGCCTTGAACTTCTCTTCGTCCTTGATGACCCGATAGCAATGGGAGAGGTTGAAGCACTTGCCATTGTGTTGAACCTTGAATGCCTCCAAAGCTTGAAATGCCTACAAAATGTTTCCATGCAAGCATATGAGCAAGTGATCTTGATGGCACAAAAGAGGGCGGCTTGCTAGCATACCATGTCTTGCACGCCGATGCCGCTCACGGGGCGGACCTTGACGCTCTTAAGGGTGGCGCAAAACTTGTTGCACTCTTGTTGGATCACCCTCCACCGCTTGGAAATGGAGACCCACCCGCGCGTGCTCACAAATTGGTAAGGTGGAAACTTCTTGCGCTCATGAAACTCGCGGTGCGCACGAGTCCAAAAGGTCGAATGCTTTTGCTCGGCGCCCGTCTTTGGGTCTTGTCCAATGTCTCGCCAACACTCACAAAGAAGTTTGTCCTCGACAGCTGTGTACTCCTTCGTGCGCTTGCTCTTGCGCTTCGGCTTAGGACCGGCGGTTTGGTTGGCGAGCTCGTCCTCGAACAAAGGCTCCACTTCAATGTCGCACTCGTCATCTTCCTCTAGCCCATAGTCCTTCGGGAATTCACGGTCGAGGGGGAAGCCGTCCAGGTCGATGCCGACCTGATCACGCATGAAGGCCGCCTGATCGGGATCATAGCCAGCGGCCGGCGTGAACGCCCCGCGGCCGTCCTGGCTTTGCGTCTCCTCTGGATCGTACCGAGCGCCCGGCGCACCACCCTCGAAGATGAGGTGTTGCATGAAGTCCTCGTCGACGGCGGACGAGATTTCCTCGAACAGGTTACGGGCGTCCGGGAGACCGCCGGCCGGCGTCTGTCGCACGCGTTTCCTCATGCCTCCGGACGACGAGCCACCGACCACCGGGGTGGCGTTGAGGTCGATGGGCGTGGGCGCGGGCGTGGAAGGCGCAACCACGCTCACGTCGGGTGAGCACTCCCCGGAGAGGCGGGAGGCCTGCGGGTAGACGTGGAAGCCGGGGACCGGGTTGCAAGCCGATGCGCAGGGTGAGTCAGGCATCACCATCCGAGGAAACGCCGACGAGCCAGTGCTGGCCGCGACAACGGTGGCTTGGACGAGGTTGTGCTGGCTAGGGTTTACCCCAAGCATGTAGAGCGCCTCCCTCGTTGCTGCGGCGACGCGGGCGTTGGTGAACTCCTGCTGCGCGGCAGCGACGGCGGCGGCCTGCGCAGCGGCCTCATCCCTCACGTCCGCGGCGTGCCTCCGTACCTTCCTCTTGGCCGACTCGCTTGCCCGTTGTTCGGGCGTCAGCGCCTTCTTCGGCTTGGTCGCCGCGGCGGTCTTGCGCGGGGCATGAGGCTTGCCTTTCCCGGAGGGGGCGACGGCGCCGGACGAGGCGAGGGAGGCGAGGCCGGCGGCGGCGTCGAGGTCGAGGTCGATGGCGTCCTCCATGGCTGGTCGGGGGGCGGGGGCGCACGCAGGCGGGAGCGTTTTTGGAGAAAATGAGGGGAAATGATGGTGGCTGCCACCGACAGGCGGGCCCGGGGAGAGGAGTAGGCGCGCGCGTCCGTCTCGTGTCCGCACCGACGCAAATCCGGCTCAAAATTGAGCCTGAAATGGGTCGCCCGCGGACGAAAAATGGACGCGCGTCCGTTTGGGTCGGCGCGTTGGGCCGCCACTTTTGTCCGCGCCGACCCAAACGGACACGGGCGTACGAAATGGATCGCTCCATTGGAGTTGCTCTTAGTCCTTCCTATAGATTTGGCATTAGACATCATCGTCATGGGATGCTGGAGTACATGGATGGTCAGAAATGATAAGATCTTTAAGCAAGTGCCTGCTCATCCTATCAGCTGGAATTCCTATTTGAAAGAAGGACTCTATTATTCAATGCTGAGAGCTAAACAAGTCAAGGCCAACAAGCTTCAGTCCTGAATTAGTAACAATCTGTAGTCCATGATTAATTTTGATAGAGCTGGTATTGGGTGATTTATGATGTATTCTGGACTTCCTTTGTATATACTTTTTTTTAATATAATTGAAATACCGTAAAGCAATTCTTCTACGGTAAGAGTTTAAAAAGAAGTCCGTGCATCGCATATGATTGCTTTTACAAAATTAGCACCCTACCGCGCATGTTTATCCGTAGCATGTGTGACAGTAACACACCTCTAGCAAACCATGCAAGACAATGATTCACATCTGTGTGTGCGATAGTTTTTTTTGAAGTGTATGTAATTACCTTAACTGTACTAGTGCTAGTATTGACCAAGTACAATAAGCTCACTTGGTCGAAAAAGTGCTGGTACAAACCAAAGTTTAAGATCGCGGCCAAAAGGGTTTAGCGGCTGGCTCTTCAAAACGCTACGGCCGCTATGCCATTTAGCGGGAACAGTACATATGCATGTTTGTCTGAAGAAATTTAGGATTTTCAGCAGAAAACAGAGGATTTTCTTGGAAGCAGTGTTGAAAATCTAAGCTACAACCTACAAGTCGTGCAATACCAATAGGCTGACATGCTCTGTTGCTTGTAGTGAATCAACAAACGATAGAGATTAGAGAGGACCAGAGCAATCCTGTACCTCCTGGAGATATACTGCGAGTTGGAACCGTGTGAGACTGAGCTATCATTATGGAGTGTGGACACATCGACGTCGTCCTGCAGAGGCCTTCGTCGCCGGTCGCAGCGTTGGCGTGACGACAGCAGTATAGGTTGCGGCTCCTGCCAGGTGCTCTGGTCTCCGCTTTGCTGCCTCGCACATCAGTGCATCCGACTTCCGGCGAAGCAGCCGCCGGCCCACCGAGCGCAGCTGGGAAGAACCGCGCAGCCGCCGCAGCAGCTGAGAAGGGAATGGGGATAGCGATGAGTTAGGTTTTCTGGATGAGCTGCTCCTCTGTCCTCTCCATCGGGGCAAATGTGGGCCTGGCTCTTGTTGGGCCTCTGTTTCAGCCCGTCCCAGCGAAATTGCAGCGAGCGCAAATGAGTTTTGCGCCGTTTCGCGCAGCGATCGCGTGATTAGCCACAGATCGCGTTTTTTAAGGCATCGCGTCGCGGGAAGGCTTCCAGCCAGCGATCGCGCAATTTTCGTCCGCGATTTAAAAGTTTGGTACAAACTCAAGCAAACCTAAAGAAAAAGTACAAAAAACCAATTACTCGTCGCCATCCACCTTGTTGATGAGCTGTTATGACATTTATTCTTTTTCGAGCTCCCCATCAAGTGTTGGTGCCTATATATAGTTTCCATCAACCGTGGTTCATAGTGATCATATAGCCAGAATCAGATAACGATAGGATATTCATCCGTTGTGCCCACATAATTTATCTCCGAGTATGCTAGTCATGGCAGATAGTACTCAAGACAATTCCTCTCATTTTATTTTGTTAAAGTCATGTTTTTAGGAAATATGAAATATATATTGGGCCATATGTGCACACTACCACAAATATGTTAATTAGATTTGGGAGGCGTTAGGAAACGATTATCTTGTAGACACTACTCCAAAAGCGGTGAATCAAATGACATTTTTCCTATAAGAATTGAGATGCATGACATCTATTATTCTTTGTTTTTTTTCTATTCCTATCACTGTTTTAAATAGCCCGCTATAGCGTTTACAAAAGGTCTTGCGCTAAGAGACTTTGGTCCAAACAAATAAACAAACATTTTAAATAGCGCGCTATAGCACGCTATAGCATTTGAAGAGGTCCGCCTCTAAGATGCTTAGCGCGCTGTTTAAAACTATGATTCCTATCCTATGAAACAAAGAAGACCTTATATGTGTGCAATATTTTTATAGTAGGCTTTGGTACAATTTCCTGTCACTAGCTACATCCTTGCCCGTGAATTTTATTAGACTTAATTTCCTAGCTGTTTTCCATATAGCTGTTTCGGGTGTACTGCAGTAATACGCAGCATATATATGCCAGGTCTCAGTTATTTACATACTTATTAATTTTGGATTTTAGAATTTTACCATTTGTTTCCGTAGTGACAAGACAGTGACCTTCATTTGGAGCCTATGTACGAGCACTTGTGGCCTTCTCCTTTAAATGAGTGAGCAGTGCAAGTTGTTTCAGGTTCTGCAGATTTCCTGACTAATGCAAAAGCAGACCTTGCATTTAAACTGCACATGCACGCATGATCTAAATAAGTAACTTTTCACACACTCTAATATCTTCATTTGCAACGGACACCACAAAGTTTTGCTACAGTACATACATAATTCCGGGCAGCTTTTTCTCTCTGCTGATCAACAAAGAGTGTAGTCTGCTGCTCGCAAGCACTCTACACTGATAGGAACTTCCGCAAGAGCAAGATAAAATCCTGTTATTTTTCACCGCTTTTCACAAGGGGCAATATGTTGTGCGTAGCTTGTCCTTCTGTTCGCAGAAGCATTGACAAGCCACCACCTGGTACCTTAATCATGCCTCCTTTGGCAGTGCACGGTTAGAGTCACTGGAGCTAGATGTTTGCACGGTTTCCGAGAGCCAGCGGAGCACGTCGACCTGAGCGCGCAGGTGCATGGCGTAGTCCATGGCCTCGCGTAACAGAGTGGCCTCGTCGACGGTGGAGTTCCGGCCTCCCGGTATCACCTCCCTCAGTGCCATGGCCTGCTGCTCACCAGCCTCCCCGGAGTGTCGCCACCACCTGCGCGGCCTGATCTCCCCAAGTACCTCTTACGGCGGCAGCACCTCCTCACGGTCCTCCTACACCTCTGCACCTTGCACGCGCTGGACGCCGGTGCCAAGATGGCCTTGGGCCACCTCGCTCCGCCTCCATGCGCAGCCGCCATGGCGACGTCCACGGAGGACTTGACGGCGTGCTTCCTCTCGTGGAGGCTCGTGGCGCCGCGGAAGGTTGTGCTCGTGCGTGCTTGGAGCTGGAGGCTTGGGAGGAGGTTCTTGAGGAACTCCTGCTTGAAGGACTTGATGCTGGTGCTAGGGCCTTGCATGGCTTCTCTTCTCTTTTGACTTTTTGTAAGATGTCTTCTCTTTGCTTGGGCAGACACAAGATGTACTTGCTGTAGTAATTAGTACCAGAAACAGGGGCGCTCCTCCTGCTTAAATAGGACTAGTCTATCACCGGTAGCTGATTCATAATTTCTCACACATGCATGAACGATTTTTGCCGTTGTTGTCGATAATAACATTTTCTGCAGTGCTAGATCCGGCTTCCTTCTTCTTTGTGTCGAATTGTGTTTTTCAAACTGGTCGGTTTAATAGCTCGGTTAGGTTTTGGCGATGGTTGTAAGGGTTGACTCCTTGCCCTGGTGATCGAGGGGGGGGGGTCAGGGATCTAGAACTTGTGTTGTTTTCCTGGGGTGCGTTGTCTGAGACTACTAGACTCTGCCTGTTTTTGGTTTCGTTAATGAAATCGGAGGAAAACCTCTTTTATTCAAAAAAAAAAGATCTGCATGTCGGCGACTTGAAGCTTAAAAGTATGGCAAATTTTAACATGCTCATTACATTTAATTACGATCGCCCTGATGTCGCAGCTAGACATGCTCATATTCTTCCATGATAATGATGTTGATGATGATGTTTTGTCTTATGCTACGCGTGGACGTACAACCGACAAGTACGGTGCGAGATGCCCACAAGCTTAAGGTCCCCCAAGCGCATGATGGTAATGTAATTACTGGTGATCAGCTGGCTTCGCGGGTGTCATGGTCAAACAAAAATGGATTGAAAAGTTGAAAGAGAGTTTTGCAATATACGCACGTTAGAGTACATCACAACACATGCCCACCATTGCAGGTACACTGACATCTCAACGTCTCACATTCCATGTGTGTTTACTACGTGTAGTATCATTGTGTGTTGTCGTTGCGTGCATGGATACAAGATGGGCAAGTATGATACGAGATGCCCACAAGATCTTCCAAAGTCTCAAGCGCTTGATGATGAAAATAATAATAATAACAAACATAATCAGTGAGCTGGCTCCCGTGCCATGGTCCCCAGCACCAGAAAAAATGGGTCTTCAAAGTTGGAGACACGGGAGCTCTGGGAAAGGTAAAGACAAGACGCACACACATATTCTTGACAACGAAATGTCTGGGACATTGGCCGCTGCATAAATTATTTTGTTTCTTGCTTCCTGTTTGTGATAGGTCTGTGCTGTGCAATGAGCACACGGAAGAGATATCCATGCATTTATTCTGGGACTGCAGTTTTGCCATGCACTGTTGGAATACCATCGCCCCCAATAAGAAAAGAGGACTCTCAAGTTATGATGAAATTTGCCTGGCCAGCCTAGAGCAACTCCAATAGGGCGACCCAAACGGACGTCGCATTTATCCGTTTTTTGTCTGTTTGGGTCAGCCGCCCGCCTGCCGTCCTCCCAGTTTTGCATTAGGATCGGCAATGCGTCCAACACGCCGACCCATTTCATGTCCGCATTCAACTTTTAAATAAAAGAGGCCCGCGGCCGTTCATGCCAGCGGCCATGTCTCATGCCAGCGCCGGCATACAATGCCGGCTTCAGAAAACACCACAGTTCATGCTGGCACACATGTCAGCACACAAAAAATGGTGGGACTTGAGTTCGACCACGCCATCGAGGCTCCCGTAGTCATGCCGGCACACCTGCCGGCACACAAAAAGATGGCCCCTCGACGCCATAGATCACTCGTCGTCGAACTTGAGCATGTCGGCCTGCATCTTCTCGAACCACGGCCTCTTCCTTGGCGATAAGGCGTTGAGATCCACCTTCATGATCTCCAACCCGGTCATCATGCTTGCAAGAGCCACTTCTTTCGCCTTTGTCTTGGCGTTGGCGGCCTCGATCTCTAGCATCTTGGCTTGCTTCTCCGCCTCGAGCTCGAACATCTTGGCTTGCTTCTCGGCGTCAAGATCAAGCCTCCTCCTTTGGATCTCCATGAAAGCATCCATTTGCTCCGCCTTGAAACGCCGGCGCTCCTCCTCTCTTGAGTCCTTCTTATTCATCATGCCGTCCACGCTCGCGATCAAGGCGTTGGTGGCCGCATCTCGCTTGTCCTCCTTGGAGTTGGTCTTCCCCCGCGGCCGTGCCGGCTCGCCCTCCCCAACATCCTCCACGGCGCCCTTTCCCCCACGTGCCTTGAGCGCGGCATATTGTGCCTTGAACTTCTCTTCGTCCTTGATGACCCGATAGAAATGGGAGAGGTTGAAGCACTTGCCATTGTGTTGAACCTTGAATGCCTCCAAAGCTTGAAATGCCTACAAAATGTTTCCATGCAAGCATATGAGCAAGTGATCTTGATGGCACAAAAGAGGGCGGCTTGCTAGCATACCATGTCTTGCACGCCGATGCCGCTCACGGGGCGGACCTTGACGCTCTTAAGGGTGGCGCAAAACTTGTTGCACTCTTGTTGGATCACCCTCCACCGCTTGGAAATGGAGACCCACCCGCGCGTGCTCACAAATTGGTAAGGTGGAAACTTCTTGCGCTCATGAAACTCGCGGTGCGCACGAGTCCAAAAGGTCGAATGCTTTTGCTCGGCGCCCGTCTTTGGGTCTTGTCCAATGTCTCGCCAACACTCACAAAGAAGTTTGTCCTCGACAGCTGTGTACGCCTTCGTGCGCTTGCTCTTGCGCTTCGCCTTAGGACCGGCGGTTTGGTTGGCGAGCTCGTCCTCGAACAAAGGCTCCACTTCAATGTCGCACTCGTCATCTTCCTCTAGCCCATAGTCCTTCGGGAATTCGTGGTCGAGGGGGAAGCCGTCCAGGTCGATGCCGACCTGATCACGCATGAAGGCCGCCTGATCGGGATCATAGCCAGCGGCCGGCGTGAACGCCCCGCGGCCGTCCTGGCTTTGCGTCTCCTCTGGATCGTAGCGAGCGCCCGGCGCACCACCCTCGAAGATGAGGTGTTGCATGAAGTCCTCGTCGACGGCGGACGAGATTTCCTCGAACAGGTTACGGGCGTCCGGGAGACTGCCGGCCGGCGTCTGTCGCACGCGTTTCCTCATGCCTCCGGACGACGAGCCACCGACCACCGGGGTGGCGTTGAGGTCGATGGGCGTGGGCGCGGGCGTGGAAGGCCCAACCACGCTCACGTCGGGTGAGCACTCCCCGGAGAGGCGGGAGGCCTGCGGGTAGACGTGGAAGCCGGGGACCGGGTTGCAAGCCGATGCGCAGGGTGAGTCGGGCATCACCATCCGAGGAAACGCCGACGAGCCGGTGCTGGCCGCGGCAACGGCGGCTTGGACGAGGTTGTGCTGGCTAGGGTTTACCCCAAGCATGTAGAGCGCCTCCCTCATTGCTGCGGCGACGCGGGCGTTGGTGAACTCCTGCTGCGCGGCAGCGACGGCGGCGGCCTGCGCAGCGGCCTCATCCCTCGCGTCCTCGGCGTGCCTCCGGACCTTCCTCTTGGCCGACTCGCTTGCCCGTTGTTCGGGCGTCAGCGCCTTCTTCGGCTTGGTCGCCGCGGCGGTCTTGCGCGGGGCACGAGGCTTGCCTTTCCCGGAGGGGGCGACGGCGCCGGACGAGGCGAGGGAGGCGAGGCCGGTGGCGGCGTCGAGGTCGAGGTCGATGGCGTCCTCCATGGCTGGTCGGGGGGCGGGGGCGCACGCAGGCAGGAGCGTTTTTGGAGAAAATGAGGGGAAATGATGGTGGCTGCCACCGACAGGCGGTCCCGGGGAGAGGAGTAGGCGCGCGCGTCCGTCTCGTGTCCGCACCGACGCAAATCCGGCTCAAAATTGAGCCTGAAATGGGTCGCCCGCGGACGAAAAATGGACGCGCGTCCGTTTGGGTCGGCGCGTTGGGCCGCCACTTTTGTCCGCGCCGACCCAAACGGACACGGGCGTACGAAATGGATCGCTCCATTGGAGTTGCTCTTAGTCCTTCCTATAGATTTGGCATTAGACATCATCGTCATGGGATGCTGGAGTACATGGATGGTCAGAAATGATAAGATCTTTAAGCAAGTGCCTGCTCATCCTATCAGCTGGACTTCCTATTTGAAAGAAGGACTCTATTATTCAATGCTGAGAGCTAAACAAGTCAAGGCCAACAAGCTTCAGTCCTGAATTAGTAACAATCTGTAGTCCATGATTAATTTTGATAGAGCTGGTATTGGGTGATTTATGATGTATTCTGGACTTCCTTTGTATATACTTTTTTTAATATAATTGAAATACCGTAAAGCAATTCTTCTACGGTAAGAGTTTAAAAAGAAGTCCGTGCATCGCATATGATTGCTTTTACAAAATTAGCACCCTACCGCGCATGTTTATCCGTAGCATGTGTGACAGTAACACACCTCTAGCAAACCATGCAAGACAATGATTCACATCTGTGTGTGCGATAGTTTTTTTTGAAGTGTATGTAATTACCTTAACTGTACTAGTGCTAGTATTGACCAAGTACAATAAGCTCACTTGGTCGAAAAAGTGCTGGTACAAACCAAAGTTTAAGATCGCGGCCAAAAGGGTTTAGCGGCTGGCTCTTCAAAACGCTACGGCCGCTATGCCATTTAGCGGGAACAGTACATATGCATGTTTGTCTGAAGAAATTTAGGATTTTCAGCAGAAAACAGAGGATTTTCTTGGAAGCAGTGTTGAAAATCTAAGCTACAACCTACAAGTCGTGCAATACCAATAGGCTGACATGCTCTGTTGCTTGTATTGAATCAACAAACGATAGAGATTAGAGAGGACCAGAGCAATCCTGTACCTCCTGGAGATATACTACGAGTTGGAACCGTGTGAGACTGAGCTATCATTATGGAGTGTGGACACATCGACGTCGTCCTGCAGAGGCCTTCGTCGCCGGTCGCAGCGTTGGCGTGACGACAGCAGTATAGGTTGCGGCTCCTGCCAGGTGCTCTGGTCTCCGCTTTGCTGCCTCGCACATCAGTGCATCCGACTTCCGGCGAAGCAGCCGCCGGCCCACCGAGCGCAGCTGGGAAGAACCGCGCAGCCGCCGCAGCAGCTGAGAAGGGAATGGGGATAGCGATGAGTTAGGTTTTCTGGATGAGCTGCTCCTCTGTCCTCTCCATCGGGGCAAATGTGGGCCTGGCTCTTGTTGGGCCTCTGTTTCAGCCCGTCCCAGCGAAATTGCAGCGAGCGCAAATGAGTTTTGCGCCGTTTCGCGCAGCGATCGCGTGATTAGCCACAGATCGCGTTTTTTAAGGCATCGCGTCGCGGGAAGGCTTCCAGCCAGCGATCGCGCAATTTTCGTCCGCGATTTAAAAGTTTGGTACAAACTCAAGCAAACCTAAAGAAAAAGTACAAAAAACCAATTACTCGTCGCCATCCACCTTGTTGATGAGCTGTTATGACATTTATTCTTTTTCGAGCTCCCCATCAAGTGTTGGTGCCTATATATAGTTTCCATCAACCGTGGTTCATAGTGATCATATAGCCAGAATCAGATAACGATAGGATATTCATCCGTTGTGCCCACATAATTTATCTCCGAGTATGCTAGTCATGGCAGATAGTACTCAAGACAATTCCTCTCATTTTATTTTGTTAAAGTCATGTTTTTAGGAAATATGAAATATATATTGGGCCATATGTGCACACTACCACAAATATGTTAATTAGATTTGGGAGGCGTTAGGAAACGATTATCTTGTAGACACTACTCCAAAAGCGGTGAATCAAATGACATTTTTCCTATAAGAATTGAGATGCATGACATCTATTATTCTTTGTTTTTTTTCTATTCCTATCACTGTTTTAAATAGCCCGCTATAGCGTTTACAAAAGGTCTTGCGCTAAGAGACTTTGGTCCAAACAAATAAACAAACATTTTAAATAGCGCGCTATAGCACGCTATAGCATTTGAAGAGGTCCGCCTCTAAGATGCTTAGCGCGCTGTTTAAAACTATGATTCCTATCCTATGAAACAAAGAAGACCTTATATGTGTGCAATATTTTTATAGTAGGCTTTGGTACAATTTCCTGTCACTAGCTACATCCTTGCCCGTGAATTTTATTAGACTTAATTTCCTAGCTGTTTTCCATATAGCTGTTTCGGGTGTACTGCAGTAATACGCAGCATATATATGCCAGGTCTCAGTTATTTACATACTTATTAATTTTGGATTTTAGAATTTTACCATTTGTTTCCATAGTGACAAGACAGTGACCTTCATTTGGAGCCTATGTACGAGCACTTGTGGCCTTCTCCTTTAAGTGAGTGAGCAGTGCAAGTTGTTTCAGGTTCTGCAGATTTCCTGACTAATGCAAAAGCAGACCTTGCATTTAAACTGCACATGCACGCATGATCTAAATAAGTAACTTTTCACACACTCTAATATCTTCATTTGCAACGGACACCACAAAGTTTTGCTACAGTACATACATAATTCCGGGCAGCTTTTTCTCTCTGCTGATCAACAAAGAGTGTAGTCTGCTGCTCGCAAGCACTCTACACTGATAGGAACTTCCGCAAGAGCAAGATAAAATCCTGTTATTTTTCACCGCTTTTCACAAGGGGCAATATGTTGTGCGTAGCTTGTCCTTCTGTTCGCAGAAGCATTGACAAGCCACCACCTGGTACCTTAATCATGCCTCCTTTGGCAGTGCACGGTTAGAGTCACTGGAGCTAGATGTTTGCACGGTTTCCGAGAGCCAGCGGAGCACGTCGACCTGAGCGCGCAGGTGCATGGCGTAGTCCATGGCCTCGCGTAACAGAGTGGCCTCGTCGACGGTGGAGTTCCGGCCTCCCGGTATCACCTCCCTCAGTGCCATGGTCCTGCTGCTCACCAGCCTCCCCGGAGTGTCGCCACCACCGGCGCGGCCTGATCTCCCCAAGTACCTCTTACGGCGGCAGCACCTCCTCACGGTCCTCCTACACCTCTGCACCTTGCACGCGCTGGACGCCGGTGCCAAGATGGCCTTGGGCCACCTCGCTCCGCCTCCATGCGCAGCCGCCATGGCGACGTCCACGGAGGACTTGACGGCGTGCTTCCTCTCGTGGAGGCTCGTGGCGCCGCGGAAGGTTGTGCTCGTGCGTGCTTGGAGCTGGAGGCTTGGGAGGAGGTTCTTGAGGAACTCCTGCTTGAAGGACTTGATGCTGGTGCTAGGGCCTTGCATGGCTTCTCTTCTCTTTTGACTTTTTGTAAGATGTCTTCTCTTTGCTTGGGCAGACACAAGATGTACTTGCTGTAGTAATTAGTACCAGAAACAGGGGCGCTCCTCCTGCCTAAATAGGACTAGTCTATCACCGGTAGCTGATTCATAATTTCTCACACATGCATGAACGATTTTTGCCGTTGTTGTCGATAATAACATTTTCTGCAGTGCTAGATCCGGCTTCCTTCTTCTTTGTGTCGAATTGTGTTTTTCAAACTGGTCGGTTTAATAGCTCGGTTAGGTTTTGGCGATGGTTGTAAGGGTTGACTCCTTGCCCTGGTGATCGAGGGGGGGGGGTTAGGGATCTAGAACTTGTGTTGTGTTCCTGGGGTGCGTTGTCTGAGACTACTAGACTCTGCCTGTTTTTGGTTTCGTTAATGAAATCGGAGGAAAACCTCTTTTATTCAAAAAAAAAAAAAGATCTGCATGTCGGCGACTTGAAGCTTAAAAGTATGGCAAATTTTAACATGCTCATTACATTTAATTACGATCGCCCTGATGTCGCAGCTAGACATGCTCATATTCTTCCATGATAATGATGTTGATGATGATGTTTTGTCTTATGCTACGCGTGGACGTACAACCGACAAGTACGGTGCGAGATGCCCACAAGCTTAAGGTCCCCCAAGCGCATGATGGTAATGTAATTACTGGTGATCAGCTGGCTTCGCGGGTGTCATGGTCAAACAAAAATGGATTGAAAAGTTGAAAGAGAGTTTTGCAATATACGCACGTTAGAGTACATCACAACACATGCCCACCATTGCAGGTACACTGACATCTCAACGTCTCACATTCCATGTGTGTTTACTACGTGTAGTATCATTGTGTGTTGTCGTTGCGTGCATGGATACAAGATGGGCAAGTATGATACGAGATGCCCACAAGATCTTCCAAAGTCTCAAGCGCTTGATGATGAAAATAATAATAATAACAAACATAATCAGTGAGCTGGCTCCCGTGCCATGGTCCCCAGCACCAGAAAAAATGGGTCTTCAAAGTTGGAGACACGGGAGCTCTGGGAAAGGTAAAGACAAGACGCACACACATATTCTTGACAACGAAATGTCTGGGACATTGGCCGCTGCATAAATTATTTTGTTTCTTGCTTCCTGTTTGTGATAGGTCTGTGCTGTGCAATGAGCACACGGAAGAGATATCCATGCATTTATTCTGGGACTGCAGTTTTGCCATGCACTGTTGGAATACCATCGCCCCCAATAAGAAAAGAGGACTCTCAAGTTATGATGAAATTTGCCTGGCCAGCCTAGAGCAACTCCAATAGGGCGACCCAAACGGACGTCGCATTTATCCGTTTTTTGTCTGTTTGGGTCAGCCGCCCGCCTGCCGTCCTCCCAGTTTTGCATTAGGATCGGCAATGCGTCCAACACGCCGACCCATTTCATGTCCGCATTCAACTTTTAAATAAAAGAGGCCCGCGGCCGATCATGCCAGCGGCCATGTCTCATGCCAGCGCCGGCATACGCCGGCTTCAGAAAACACCACAGTTCATGCTGGCACACATGTCAGCACACAAAAAATGGTGGGACTTGAGTTCGACCACGCCATCGAGGCTCCCGTAGTCATGCCGGCACACCTGCCGGCACACAAAAAGATGGCCCCTCGACGCCATAGATCACTCGTCGTCGAACTTGAGCATGTCGGCCTGCATCTTCTCGAACCACGGCCTCTTCCTTGGCGATAAGGCGTTGAGATCCACCTTCATGATCTCCAACCCGGTCATCATGCTTGCAAGAGCCACTTCTTTCGCCTTTGTCTTGGCGTTGGCGGCCTCGATCTCTAGCATCTTGGCTTGCTTCTCCGCCTCGAGCTCGAACATCTTGGCTTGCTTCTCGGCGTCAAGATCAAGCCTCCTCCTTTGGATCTCCATGAAAGCATCCATTTGCTCCGCCTTGAAACGCCGGCACTCCTCCTCTCTTGAGTCCTTCTTATTCATCATGCCGTCCACGCTCGCGATCAAGGCGTTGGTGGCCGCATCTCGCTTGTCCTCCTTGGAGTTGGTCTTCCCCCGCGGCCGTGCCGGCTCGCCCTCCCCACCATCCTCCACGGCGCCCTTTCCCCCACGTGCCTTGAGCGCGGCATATTGTGCCTTGAACTTCTCTTCGTCCTTGATGACCCGATAGCAATGGGAGAGGTTGAAGCACTTGCCATTGTGTTGAACCTTGAATGCCTCCAAAGCTTGAAATGCCTACAAAATGTTTCCATGCAAGCATATGAGCAAGTGATCTTGATGGCACAAAAGAGGGCGGCTTGCTAGCATACCATGTCTTGCACGCCGATGCCGCTCACGGGGCGGACCTTGACGCTCTTAAGGGTGGCGCAAAACTTATTGCACTCTTGTTGGATCACCCTCCACCGCTTGGAAATGGAGACCCACCCGCGCGTGCTCACAAATTGGTAAGGTGGAAACTTCTTGCGCTCATGAAACTCGCGGTGCGCACGAGTCCAAAAGGTCGAATGCTTTTGCTCGGCGCCCGTCTTTGGGTCTTGTCCAATGTCTCGCCAACACTCACAAAGAAGTTTGTCCTCGACAGCTGTGTACGCCTTCGTGCGCTTGCTCTTGCGCTTCGCCTTAGGACCGGCGGTTTGGTTGGCGAGCTCGTCCTCGAACAAAGGCTCCACTTCAATGTCGCACTCGTCATCTTCCTCTAGCCCATAGTCCTTCGGGAATTCGTGGTCAAGGGGGAAGCCGTCCAGGTCGATGCCGACCTGATCACGCATGAAGGCCGCCTGATCGGGATCATAGCCAGCGGCCGGCGTGAACGCCCCGCGGCCGTCCTGGCTTTGCATCTCCTCTGGATCGTAGCGAGCGCCCGGCGCACCACCCTCGAAGATGAGGTGTTGCATGAAGTCCTCGTCGACGGCGGACGAGATTTCCTCGAACAGGTTACGGGCGTCCGGGAGACCGCCGGCCGGCGTCTGTCGCACGCGTTTCCTCATGCCTCCGGACGATGAGCCACCGACCACCGGGGTGGCGTTGAGGTCGATGGGCGTGGGCGCGGGCGTGGAAGGCCCAACCACGCTCACGTCGGGTGAGCACTCCCCGGAGAGGCGGGAGGCCTGCGGGTAGACGTGGAAGCCGGGGACCGGGTTGCAAGCCGATGCGCAGGGTGAGTCGGGCTTCACCATCCGAGGAAACGCCGACAAGCCGGTGCTGGCCGCGGCAACGGCGGCTTGGACGAGGTTGTGCTGGCTAGGGTTTACCCCAAGCATGTAGAGCGCCTCCCTCATTGCTGCGGCGACGCGGGCGTTGGTGAACTCCTGCTGCGCGGCAGCGACGGCGGCGGCCTGCGCAGCGGCCTCATCCCTCGCGTCCTCGGCGTGCCTCCGGACCTTCCTCTTGGCCGACTCGCTTGCCCGTTGTTCGGGCGTCAGCGCCTTCTTCGGCTTGGTCGCCGCGGCGGTCTTGCGCGGGGCACGAGGCTTGCCTTTCCCGGAGGGGGCGACGGCGCCGGACGAGGCGAGGGAGGCGAGGCCGGTGGCGGCGTCGAGGTCGAGGTCGATGGCGTCCTCCATGGCTGGTCGGGGGGCGGGGGCGCACGCAGGCGGGAGCGTTTTTGGAGAAAATGAGGGGAAATGATGGTGGCTGCCACCGACAGGCGGTCCCGGGGAGAGGAGTAGGCGCGCGCGTCCGTCTCGTGTCCGCACCGATGCAAATCCGGCTCAAAATTGAGCCTGAAATGGGTCGCCCGCGGACGAAAAATGGACGCGCGTCCGTTTGGGTCGGCGCGTTGGGCCGCCACTTTTGTCCGCGCCGACCCAAACGGACACGGGCGTACGAAATGGATCGCTCCATTGGAGTTGCTCTTAGTCCTTCCTATAGATTTGGCATTAGACATCATCGTCATGGGATGCTGGAGTACATGGATGGTCAGAAATGATAAGATCTTTAAGCAAGTGCCTGCTCATCCTATCAGCTCATCCTATCAGCTGGACTTCCTATTTGAAAGAAGGACTCTATTATTCAATGCTGAGAGCTAAACAAGTCAAGGCCAACAAGCTTCAGTCCTGAATTAGTAACAATCTGTAGTCCATGATTAATTTTGATAGAGCTGGTATTGGGTGATTTATGATGTATTCTGGACTTCCTTTGTATATACTTTTTTTAATATAATTGAAATACCGTAAAGCAATTCTTCTACGGTAAGAGTTTAAAAAGAAGTCCGTGCATCGCATATGATTGCTTTTACAAAATTAGCACCCTACCGCGCATGTTTATCCGTAGCATGTGTGACAGTAACACACCTCTAGCAAACCATGCAAGACAATGATTCACATCTGTGTGTGCGATAGTTTTTTTTGAAGTGTATGTAATTACCTTAACTGTACTAGTGCTAGTATTGACCAAGTACAATAAGCTCACTTGGTCGAAAAAGTGCTGGTACAAACCAAAGTTTAGGATCGCGGCCAAAAGGGTTTAGCGGCTGGCTCTTCAAAACGCTACGGCCGCTATGCCATTTAGCGGGAACAGTACATATGCATGTTTGTCTGAAGAAATTTAGGATTTTCAGCAGAAAACAGAGGATTTTCTTGGAAGCAGTGTTGAAAATCTAAGCTACAACCTACAAGTCGTGCAATACCAATAGGCTGACATGCTCTGTTGCTTGTATTGAATCAACAAACGATAGAGATTAGAGAGGATCAGAGCAATCCTGTACCTCCTGGAGATATACTACGAGTTGGAACCGTGTGAGACTGAGCTATCATTATGGAGTGTGGACACATCGACGTCGTCCTGCAGAGGCCTTCGTCGCCGGTCGCAGCGTTGGCGTGACGACAGCAGTATAGGTTGTGGCTCCTGCCAGGTGCTCTGGTCTCCGCTTTGCTGCCTCGCACATCAGTGCATCCGACTTGCGGCGAAGCAGCCGCCGGCCCACCGAGCGCAGCTGGGAAGAACCGCGCAGCCGCCGCAGCAGCTGAGAAGGGAATGGGGATAGCGATGAGTTAGGTTTTCTGGATGAGCTGCTCCTCTGTCCTCTCCATCGGGGCAAATGTAGGCCTGGCTCTTGTTGGTCCTCTGTTTCAGCCCGTCCCAGCGAAATTGCAGCGAGCGCAAATGAGTTTTGCGCCGTTTCGCGCAGTGATCGCGTGATTAGCCACATATCGCGTTTTTTAAGGCATCGCGTCGCGGGAAGGCTTCCAGCCAGCGATCGCGCAATTTTCGTCCGCGATTTAAAAGTTTGGTACAAACTCAAGCAAACCTAAAGAAAAAGTACAAAAAACCAATTACTCGTCGCCATCCACCTTGTTGATGAGCTGTTATGACATTTATTCTTTTTCGAGCTCCCCATCAAGTGTTGGTGCCTATATATAGTTTCCATCAACCGTGGTTCATAGTGATCATATAGCCAGAATCAGATAACGATAGGATATTCATCCGTTGTGCCCACATAATTTATCTCCGAGTATGCTAGTCATGGCAGATAGTACTCAAGACAACTCCTCTCATTTTATTTTGTTAAAGTCATGTTTTTAGGAAATATGAAATATATATTGGGCCATATGTGCACACTACCACAAATATGTTAATTAGATTTGGGAGGCATTAGGAAACGATTATCTTGTAGACACTACTCCAAAAGCGGTGAATCAAATGACATTTTTCCTATAAGAATTGAGATGCATGACATCTATTATTCTTTGTTTTTTTTCTATTCCTATCACTGTTTTAAATAGCCGCTATAGCGTTTACAAAAGGTCTTGCGCTAAGAGACTTTGGTCCAAACAAATAAACAAACATTTTAAATAGCGCGCTATAGCACGCTATAGCATTTGAAGAGGTCCGCCTCTAAGATGCTTAGCGCGCTGTTTAAAACTATGATTCCTATCCTATGAAACAAAGAAGACCTTATATGTGTGCAATATTTTTATAGTAGGCTTTGGTACAATTTCCTGTCACTAGCTACATCCTTGCCCGTGAATTTTATTAGACTTAATTTCCTAGCTGTTTTCCATATAGCTGTTTCGGGTGTACTGCAGTAATACGCAGCATATATATGCCAGGTCTCAGTTATTTACATACTTATTAATTTTGGATTTTAGAATTTTACCATTTGTTTCCGTAGTGACAAGACAGTGACCTTCATTTGGAGCCTATGTACGAGCACTTGTGGCCTTCTCCTTTAAATGAGTGAGCAGTGCAAGTTGTTTCAGGTTCTGCAGATTTCCTGACTAATGCAAAAGCAGACCTTGCATTTAAACTGCACATGCACGCATGATCTAAATAAGTAACTTTTCACACACTCTAATATCTTCATTTGCAACGGACACCACAAAGTTTTGCTACAGTACATACATAATTCCGGGCAGCTTTTTCTCTCTGCTGATCAACAAAGAGTGTAGTCTGCTGCTCGCAAGCACTCTATACTGATAGGAACTTCCGCAAGAGCAAGATAAAATCCTGTTATTTTTCACCGCTTTTCACAAGGGGCAATATGTTGTGCGTAGCTTGTCCTTCTGTTCGCAGAAGCATTGACAAGCCACCACCTGGTACCTTAATCATGCCTCCTTTGGCAGTGCACGGTTAGAGTCACTGGAGCTAGATGTTTGCACGGTTTTCGAGAGCCAGCGGAGCACGTCGACCTGAGCGCGCAGGTGCATGGCGTAGTCCATGGCCTCGCGTAACAGAGTGGCCTCGTCGACGGTGGAGTTCCGGCCTCCCGGTATCACCTCCCTCAGTGCCATGGTCCTGCTGCTCACCAGCCTCCCCGGAGTGTCGCCACCACCGGCGCGGCCTGATCTCCCCAAGTACCTCTTACGGCGGCAGCACCTCCTCACGGTGTTAGCGGCCATGTCTCATGCCAGCGCCGGCATACAATGCCGGCTTCAGAAAACACCACAGTTCATGCTGGCACACATGTTAGCACACAAAAAATGGTGGGACTTGAGTTCGACCATGCCATCGAGGCTCCCGTAGTCATGCCGGCCCACCTGCCGGCACACAAAAAGATGGCCCCTCGACGCCATAGATCACTCGTCGTCGAACTTGAGCATGTCGGCCTGCATCTTCTCGAACCACGGCCTCTTCCTTGGCGATAAGTGAAGGAAATATGCCCTAGAGGCAATAATAAAGTTATTATTTATTTCCTTATATCATGATAAATGTTTATTATTCATGCTAGAATTGTATTAACCGGAAACATAATACATGTGTGAATACATAGACAAACAGAGTGTCACTAGTATGCCTCTACTTGACTAGCTCGTTAATCAAAGATGGTTATGTTTCCTAACTATAGACAAAAGAGTTGTTATTTGATTAACGGGATCACATCATTAGTTGAATGATCTGATTGACATGACCCATTCCATTAGCTTAGCACCCGATCGTTTAGTATGTTGCTATTGCTTTCTTCATGACTTATACATGTTCCTATGACTATGAGATTATGTAACTACCGTGTGCCGGAGGAACACTTTGTGTGCTACCAAACGTCACAACGTAACTGGGTGATTATAAAGGTGCTCTACAGGTGTCTCCAAAGGTACATGTTGGGTTGACGTATTTCCAGAATAGGATTTGTCACTCCGATCGTCGGAGAGGTATCTCTGGGCCCTCTCGGTAATGCACATCACATAAGCCTTGCAAGCATTGCAACCAATGAGTTAGTTGTGAGATGATGTATTACGGAACGAGTAAGAGACTTGCCGGCAACGAGATTGAACTAGGTATTGGATACCGACGATCGAATCTCGGGCAAGTAACATACCGATGACAAAGGGAACAACGTATGTTGTTATTCGGTCTGACCGATAAAGATCTTCGTAGAATATGTAGGAGCCAATATGGGCATCCAGGTCCCGCTATTGGTTATTGACCAGAGACGTGTCTCGGTCATGTCTACATTGTTCTCGAACCGTAGGGTCCGCACGCTTAACGTTACGATGATAGTTATTATGAGTTTATGCATTTTGATGTACCGAAGTTAGTTCGGAGTCCCGGATGTGATCACGGACATGACGAGGAGTCTCGAAATAATCGAGACATAAAGATTGATATATTGAAAGCCTACATTTGCACATCGGATTCATTCCGGGTGAAATCGGGATTTTACCGGAGTACCGGGGGGTTACCGGAACCCCCCCGGGGGTTAATGGGCCTACATGGGCCATAAGGGAGAAGAGAGGGGCCGGCCAGGGAAGGCCACGCGCCCCCACCCCCCTAGTCCGAATAGGACAAGGAGGGGGGGGCGCCCCCCTTTCCTCTTCTCCCTCCCCCTTTCCTTCTCCAACAAGGCAAGAGAGGGGGAGTCCTACTCCCGGTGGGAGTAGGACTCCTCCAGGCGCACCCCTTGGGGCCGGCCGCACCTCCCCCTCCCTCCTTTATATACGGGGGCAAGGGGGCACCCTAGAACACACAAGTTGATCCTCGTGATCGTTCCTTAGCCGTGTGTGGTGCCCCCTTCCACCATATTCCACCTCGATCATATCGTTGCAGTGCTTAGGCGAAGCCCTGCGTCGGTAGAACATCATCATCATCACCACGCCGTCGTGCTGACGGAACTCATCCCCGAAGCTTTGCTAGATCGGAGCCCGGGGAGCGTCATCGAGCTGTACGTGTGCTAAGAACTCGGAGGTGCCGGAGTAACGGTACTTGGATCGGTCGGATCGGGAAGACGTACGACTACTTCCTCTACGTTGCATCAACGCTTCCGCTTCGGTCTACGAGGGTACGTAGACAACACTCTCCCCTCTCGTTGCTATGCATCACCATGATCTTGCGTGTGCGTAGGAATTTTTTTGAAATTACTACGTTCCCCAACAGTGGTATCAGAGCCTAGGTTTTATGTGTTGATGTTATATGCACGAGTAGAACACAAGTGAGTTGTGGGCGATATAAGTCATACTGCTTACCAGCATGTCACACTTTGGTTCGGCGGTATTGTTGGACGAAGCGGCCCGGACCAACATTACGCGTACGCTTACGCGAGACCGGTTCTCCCGACGTGCTTTGCATAGAGGTGGCTTGCGGGTGACAGTTTCTCCAACTTTAGTTGAACCGAGTGTGGCTATGCCCGGTCCTTGCGAAGGTTAAAACAACACCAACTTGACAAACTATCGTTGTGGTTTTGATGCGTAGGTAAGATTGGTTCTTGCTTAAGCCCGTAGCAGCCACGTAAAACTTGCAAACAACAAAGTAGAGGACGTCTAACTTGTTTTTGCAGGGCATGTTGTGATATGATATGGTCAAGACATGATGCTAAGTTTTATTGTATGAGATGATCATTTTTTGTAACCGAGTTATCGGCAACTGGCAGGAGCCATATGGTTGTCGCTTTATTGTATGCAATGCAATCGCCCTGTAATGCTTTACTTTATCACTAAGCGGTAGCGATAGTCGTAGAAGCATAAGATTGGCAAGACGACAACGATGCTACGATGGAGATCAAGGTGTCGCGCCGGTGACGATGGTGATCATGACAGTGCTTCGGAGATGGAGATCACAAGCACAAGATGATGATGGCCATATCATATCACTTATATTGATTGCATGTGATGTTTATTTTTTTGCATCTTATCTTGCTTTGATTGACGGTAGCATTATAAGATGATCTCTCACTAATTATCAAGAAGTGTTCTCCCTGAGTATGCACCGTTGCCAAAGTTCATCGTGCCCAGACACCACGTGATGATCGGGTGTGATAAGCTCTACGTCCATCTACAACGGGTGCAAGCCAGTTTTGCACACGCAGAATACTCGGGTTAAACTTGACGAGCCTAGCATATGCAGATATGGCCTCGGAACACGGAGACCGAAAGGTCGAGCGTGAATCATATAGTAGATATGATCAACATAACGATGTTCACCATTCAAAACTACTCCATTTCACGTGATGATCGGTTATGGTTTAGTTGATTTGGATCACGTGATCACTTAGAGGATTAGAGGGATGTCTATCTAAGTGGGAGTTCTTCAAGTAATTTGATTAATTAAACTTAAATTTATCATGAACTTAGTACCTCATAGTATCTTGCTTATGTATCTTGCTTATGTATCTTGCTTATGTATGTATCTTGCTTATGTATCTTGCTTATGTATGTTTGATTGTTGATAGATGGCCCGTGCTGTTGTTCCGTTGAATTTTAATGTGTTCCTTGAGAAAGCAAAGTTGAAAGATGATGGTAGCAATTACACGGACTGGGTCCGTAACTTGAGGATTATCCTCATTGCTGCACAGAAGAATTACGTCCTGGAAGCACCGCTGGGTGCCAGGCCTGCTGCTGGAGCAACACCAGATGTTATGAACGTCTGGCAAAGCAAAGCTGATGACTACTCGATAGTTCAGTGTGCCATGCTTTACGGCTTAGAATCGGGACTTCAACGACGTTTTGAACGTCATGGAGCATATGAGATGTTCCAGGAGTTGAAGTTAATATTTCAAGCAAATGCCCGGATTGAGAGCTATGAAGTCTCCAATAAGTTCTATAGCTGCAAGATGGAGGAGAACAGTTCTGTCAGTGAGCATATACTCAAAATGTCTGGGTATAATAATCACTTGATTCAATTGGGAGTTAATCTTCCAGATGATTGCGTCATTGACAGAATTCTCCAATCACTGCTACCAAGCTACAAGAGCTTTGTGATGAACTATAATATGCAAGGGATGAATAAGACTATTCTCGAGCTCTTCGCAATGCTAAAAGCTGCGGAGGTAGAAATCAAGAAGGAGCATCAAGTGTTGATGGTCAACAAGACCACTAGTTTCAAGAAAAAGGGCAAAGGGAAGAAGAAGGGGAACTTCAAAAGGAACGGCAAGCAAGTTGCTACTCAAGAGAAGAAACCCAAGTCTGGACCTAAGCCTGAAACTGAGTGCTTCTACTGCAAGCAGACTGGTCACTGGAAGCGGAACTGCCCCAAGTATTTGGCGGATAAGAAGGATGGTGAGGTGAACAAAGGTATATGTGATATATATGTTATTGATGTGTACCTTACTAGAGCTCGCAGTAGCACCTGGGTATTTGATACTGGTTCTGTTGCTAATATTTGCAACTCGAAACAGGGACTACGGATTAAGCGAACACTGGCAAAGGACGAGGTGACGATGCGCATGGGAAATGGTTCCAAAGTCGATGTGATCGCGGTCGGCACGCTACCTCTACATCTACCTTCGGGATTAGTATTAGACCTAAATAATTGTTATTTGGTGCCAGCGTTGAGCATGAACATTATATCTGGATCTTGTTTGATGCGAGACGGTTATTCATTTAAATAAGAGAATAATGGTTGTTCTATTTATATGAGTAATATCTTGTATGGTCATGCACCTTTGAAGAGTGGTCTATTTTTATGAATCTCGATAGTAGTAACACACATATTCATAATGTTGAAGCCAAAAGATGCAGAGTTGATAATGATAGTGCAACTTATTTGTGGCACTGCCGTTTAGGTCATATCGGTATAAAGCGCATGAAGAAACTCCATACTGATGGACTGTTGGAACCACTTGATTATGAATCACTTGGTACTTGTGAACCGTGCCTCATAGGCAAGATGACTAAAACACCGTTCTCCGGTTCTATGGAGAGAGCAACAGATTTGTTAGAAATCATATATACAGATGTATGTGGTCCGATGAATATTGAGGCTCGTGGCGGATATCGTTATTTTCTCACCTTCACAGATGATTTAAGCAGATATGGGTATATCTACTTAATGAAACATAAGTCTGAAACATTTGAAAAGTTCAAAGAATTTCAGAGTGAAGTTGAAAATCATCATAACAAGAAAATAAAGTTTCTACGATTTGATCGTGGAGGAGAATATTTGAGTTACAAGTTTGGTGTACATTTGAAACAATGCGGAATAGTTTCGCAACTCACGCCACCCGGAACACCACAGCGTAATGGTGTGTCCGAACGTCGTAATCGTACTTTACTAGATATGGTGCGATCTATGATGTCTCTTACTGATTTACCGCTATCGTTTTGGGGTTATGCTTTAGAGACGGCCGCATTCACGTTAAATAGGGCACCATCGAAATCTGTTGAGACGACGCCTTATGAACTATGGTTTGGTAAGAAACCAAAGTTGTCGTTTCTTAAAGTTTGGGGCTGCGATGCTTATGTGAAAAAGCTTCAACCTGATAAGCTCGAACCCAAATCGGAGAAATGTGTCTTCATAGGATACCCAAAGGAAACTGTTGGGTACACCTTCTATCACAGATCCGAAGCAAGACATTCGTTGCTAAGAATGGATCCTTTCTAGAGAAGGAGTTTCTCTCGAAAGAAGTGAGTGGGAGGAAAGTAGAACTTGACGAGGTAACTGTACCTGCTCCCTTATTGGAAAGTAGTACATCACAGAAACCTGTTTCTGCGACACCTACACCAATTAGTGAGGAAGCTAATGATAATGATCATGAAACTTCAGAACAAAATACTACTGAACCTCGTAGATCAACCAGAGTAAGATCTGCGCCAGAGTGGTACGGTAATCATATTCTGGAAGTCATGCTACTAGATCATGATGAACCTACGAACTATGAAGAAGCGATGGTGAGCCCAGATTCCGCAAAATGGCTTGAAGCCATGAAATATGAGATGGGATCCATGTATGAGAACAAAGTCTGGACTTTGGTTGACTTGCCTGATGGTTGGCAAGCAATTGAGGATAAATGGATCTTCAAGAAGAAGATTGACGCTGACGGTAATGTTACTGTCTACAAAGCTCGACTTGTCGCAAAAGGTTTTTGACAAGTTCAAGGGATTGACTACGATGAGACCTTCTCACCCGTAGCGATGCTTAAGTCTGTTCGAATCATGTTAGCAATTGCCGCATTTTATGATTATGAAATTTGGCAGATGGATGTCAAAACTGCATTCCTGAATGGATTTCTGGAAGAAGAGTTGTATATGATGCAACCGGAAGGTTTTGTCGATACAAAGGGAGCTAACAAAGTTTGCAAGCTCCAGCGATCCATTTATGGACTGGTGCAAGCCTCTCGGAGTTGGAATAAACGCTTTGATAGTGTGATCAAAGCATTTGGTTTTATACAGACTTTTGGAGAAGCCTGTATTTACAAGAAAGTGAGTGGGAGCTCTGTAGCATTTCTGATATTATATGTAGATGACATATTATTGATTGGAAATGATATAGAATTTCTGGATAGCATAAAGGGATACTTGAATAAGAGTTTTTCAATGAAAGACCTCGGTGAAGCTGCTTACATATTAGGAATAAAGATCTATAGAGATAGATCAAGACTCAATGCCCGACCACTGTAGAAGATAGAGAGAAAATGAAAGATGTTCCGTATGCTTCAGCCATGGGATCTATCATGTATGCAATGCTGTGTACCAGACCTGATGTGTGCCTTGCTATAAGTCTAGCAGGGAGGTACCAAAGTAATCCAGCAGTGGATCACTGGACAGCGGTCAAGAACATCCTGAAGTACCTGAAAAGGACTAAGGATATGTTTCTCGTATATGGAGGTGACAAAGAGCTCATCGTAAACGGTTACGTTGATGCAAGCTTTGACACTGATCCGGACGATTCTAAATCGCAAACTGGATACGTGTTTACATTAAACGGTGGAGCTGTCAGTTGGTGCAGTTCTAAACAAAGCGTTGTGGCGGGATCTACATGTGAAGCGGAATACATAGCTGCTTCGGAAGCAGCAAACGAAGGGGTCTGCATGAAGGAGTTCATATCCGATCTAGGTGTCATACCTAGTGCATCGGGTCCAATGAAAATCTTTTGTGACAATACTGGTGCAATTGCCTTGGCAAAGGAATCCAGATTTCACAAGAGAACCAAGCACATCAAGAGATGGTTCAATTCCATCCGGGATCTAGTCCAGGTGGGAGACATAGAGATTTGCAAGATACATACGGATCTGAATGTTGCAGACCCATTGACTAAGCCTCTTCCACGAGCAAAACATGATCAGCACCAAGGCTCCATGGGTGTTAGAATCATTACTGTGTAATCTAGATTATTGACTCTAGTGCAAGTGGGAGACTGAAGGAAATATGCCCTAGAGGCAATAATAAAGTTATTATTTATTTCCTTATATCATGATAAATGTTTATTATTCATGCTAGAATTGTATTAACCGGAAACATAATAAATGTGTGAATACATAGACAACCAGAGTGTCACTAATATGCCTCTACTTGACTAGCTCGTTAATCAAAGATGGTTATGTTTCCTAACCATAGACAAAAGAGTTGTTATTTGATTAACGGGATCACATCATTAGTTGAATGATCTGATTGACATGACCCATTCCATTAGCTTAGCACCCGATCGTTTAGTATGTTGCTATTGCTTTCTTCATGACTTATACATGTTCCTATGACTATGAGATTATGTAACTCCCGTGTGCCGGAGGAACACTTTGTGTGCTACCAAACGTCACAACGTAACTGGGTGATTATAAAGGTGCTCTACAGGTGTCTCCAAAGGTACATGTTGGGTTGACGTATTTCGAGATTAGGATTTGTCACTCCGATCGTCGGAGAGGTATCTCTGGGCCCTCTCGGTAATGCACATCACATAAGCCTTGCAAGCATTGCAACCAATGAGTTAGTTGCGAGATGATGTATTACGGAACGAGTAAAGAGACTTGGCGGCAACTAGATTGAACTAGGTATTGGATACTGATGATCGAATCTCGGGCAAGTAACATACCGATGACAAAGGGAACAACGTATGTTGTTATGCGGTCTGACCGATAAAGATCTTCGTAGAATATGTAGGAGCCAATATGGGCATCCAGGTCCCGCTATTGGTTATTAACCAGAGACGTGTCTCGGTCATGTCTACATTGTTCTCGAACCGTAGGGTCCGCACTCTTAACGTTACGATGACAGTTATTATGAGTTTATGCATTTTGATGTACCGAAGTTAGTTCGGAGTCCCGGTTGTGATCACGGACATGAGGAGGAGTCTCTAAATGATCGAGACATAAAGATTGATATATTGGAAGCCTACATTTGGACATCGGATTCATTCCGGGTGAAATCGGGATTTTACCGGAGTACCGGGGGGTTACCGGAACCCCCCCCCCCCCCGGGGGTTAATGGGCCTACATGGGCCATAAGGGAGAAGAGAGGGGCCGGTCAGGGAAGGCCATGTGCCCCCTCCACCCTAGTCCGAATAAGACAAGGAAGGGGGGGGTGGCGCCCCCCTTTCCTCTTCTCCCTCCCCCTTTCCTTCTCCAACAAGGCAAGAGAGGGGGAGTCCTACTCCCGGTGGGAGTAGGACTCCTCCAGGCGCACCCCTTGGGGCCGGCCGCACCTCCCCCTCCCTCCTTTATATACGGGGGCAAGGGGGCACCCTAGAACACACAAGTTGATCCTCGTGATCGTTCCTTAGCCGTGTGCGGTGCCCCCTTCCACCATATTCCACCTCGATCATATCGTTGCAGTGCTTAGGCGAAGCCCTGCGTCGGTAGAACATCATCATCGTCACCACGCCGTCGTGCTGACGGAACTCATCCCCGAAGCTTTGCTGGATCGGAGCCCGGGGAGCGTCATCGAGCTGTACGTGTGCTAAGAACTCGGAGGTGCCGGAGTAACGGTACTTGGATCGGTCGGATCAGGAAGACGTACGACTACTTCCTCTACGTTGCATCAACGCTTCCGCTTCGGTCTACGAGGGTACGTAGACAACACTCTCCCCTCCCGTTGCTATGCATCACCATGATCTTGCGTGTGCGTAGGATTTTTTTTGAAATTACTACGTTCCCCAACAATAAGGCGTTGCGATCCACCTTCATGATCTCCACACCGGTCATCATGCTTGCAAGAGCCACTTCTTTCGCCTTTGTCTTGGCGTTGGCGGCCTCGATCTCTAGCATCTTGGCTTGCTTCTCCGCCTCGAGCTCGAACATCTTGGCTTGCTTCTCAGCGTCGAGATCAAGCCTCCTCCTTTGGATCTCCATGAAAGCATCCATTTGCTCCGCCTTGAAACGCCGGCGCTCGTCCTCTCTTGAGTCCTTCTTATTCATCATGCCGTCCACGCTCGCGATCAAGGCGTTGGTGGCCGCATCTCGCTTGTCCTCCTTGGAGTTGGTCTTCCCCCGCGGCCGTGCCGGCTCGCCCTCCCCAACATCCTCCACGGCGCCCTTCCCCCCACGTGCCTTGAGCGCGGCATATTGTGCCTTGAACTTCTCTTCGTCCTTGATGACCCGATAGCAATGGGAGAGGTTGAAGCACTTGCCATTGTGTTGAACCTTGAATGCCTCCAAAGCTTGAAATGCCTACAAAATGTTTCCATGCAAGCATATGAGCAAGTGATCTTGATGGCACAAAAGAGGGCGGCTTGCTAGCATACCATGTCTTGCACGCCGATGCCGCTCACGGGGCGGACCTTGACGCTCTTAAGGGTGGCGCAAAACTTATTGCACTCTTGTTGGATCACCCTCCACCGCTTGGAAATGGAGACCCACCTGCGCGTGCTCACAAATTGGTAAGGTGGAAACTTCTTGCGCTCATGAAACTCGCGGTGCGCACGAGTCCAAAAGGTCGAATGCTTTTGCTCGGCGCCCGTCTTTGGGTCTTGTCCAATGTCTCGCCAACACTCACAAAGAAGTTTGTCCTCGACAGCTGTGTACGCCTTCGTGCGCTTGCTCTTGCGCTTCGGCTTAGGACCGGCGGTTTGGTTGGCGAGCTCGTCCTCGAACAAAGGCTCCACTTCAATGTCGCACTCGTCATCTTCCTCTAGCCCATAGTCCTTCGGGAATTCGTGGTCGAGGGGGAAGCCGTCCAGGTCGATGCCGACCTGATCACGCATGAAGGCCGCCTGATCGGGATCATAGCCAGCGGCTGGCGTGAACGCCCCGCGGCCGTCCTTGCTTTGCGTCTCCTCTGGATCGTAGCCAGCGCCCGGCGCACCACCCTCGAAGATGAGGTGTTGCATGAAGTCCTCGTCGACGGCGGACGACATTTCCTCGAAGATGAGGTGTTTCCTCATGCCTCCGGACGATGAGCCACCGACCACCGGGTGGCGTTGAGGTCGATGGGCACGGGCGCGGGCGTGCAAGGCGCAACCACGCTCACGTCGGGTGAGCACTCCCCGGAGAGGCGGGAGGCCTGTGGGTAGACGTGGAAGCCGGGGACCGGGTTGCAAGCCGATGCGCAGGGTGAGTCGGGCATCACCATCCGAGGAAACGCCGACGAGCCGGTGCTGGCCGCGGCAACGGCGGCTTGGACGAGGTTGTGCTGGCTAGGGTTTACCCCAAGCATGTAGAGCGCCTCCCTCATTGCTGCGGCGACGCGGGCGTTGGTGAACTCCTGCTGCGCGGCAGCGACGGCGGCGGCCTGCGCAGCGGCCTCATCCCTCGCGTCCTCGGCGTGCCTCCGGACCTTCCTCTTGGCCGACTCGCTTGCCCGTTGTTCGGGCGTCAGCGCCTTCTTCGGCTTGGTCGCCGCGGCGGTCTTGCGCGGGGCACGAGGCTTGCCTTTCCCGGAGGGGGCGACGGCGCCGGACGAGGCGAGGGAGGCGAGGCCGGCGGCGGCGTCGAGGTCGAGGTCGATGGCGTCCTCCATGGCTGGTTGGGGGGCGGGGTGCACGCGGGCGGGAGCGTTTTTGGAGAAAATGAGGGGAAATGATGGTGGCTGCCACCGACAGGCGGTCCCGGGGAGAGGAGTAGGCGCGCGCGTCCGTCTCGTGTCCGCACCGACGCAAATCCGGCTCAAAATTGAGCCTGAAATGGGTCGCCCGCGGACGAAAAATGGACGCGCGTCCGTTTGGGTCGGCGCGTTGGGCCGCCACTTTTGTCCGCGCCGACCCAAACGGACACGGGCGTACGAAATGGATCGCTCCATTGGAGTTGCTCTTAGTCCTTCCTATAGATTTGGCATTAGACATCATCGTCATGGGATGCTGGAGTACATGGATGGTCAGAAATGATAAGATCTTTAAGCAAGTGCCTGCTCATCCTATCAGCTGGACTTCCTATTTGAAAGAAGGACTCTATTATTCAATGCTGAGAGCTAAACAAGTCAAGGCCAACAAGCTTCAGTCCTGAATTAGTAACAATCTGTAGTCCATGATTAATTTTGATAGAGCTGGTATTGGGTGATTTATGATGTATTCTGGACTTCCTTTGTATATACTTTTTTTAATATAATTGAAATACCGTAAAGCAATTCTTCTACGGTAAGAGTTTAAAAAGAAGTCCGTGCATCGCATATGATTGCTTTTACAAAATTAGCACCCTACCGCGCATGTTTATCCGTAGCATGTGTGACAGTAACACACCTCTAGCAAACCATGCAAGACAATGATTCACATCTGTGTGTGCGATAGTTTTTTTTTGAAGTGTATGTAATTACCTTAACTGTACTAGTGCTAGTATTGACCAAGTACAATAAGCTCACTTGGTCGAAAAAGTGCTGGTACAAACCAAAGTTTAAGATCGCGGCCAAAAGGGTTTAGTGGCTGGCTCTTCAAAACGCTACGGCCGCTATGCCATTTAGCGGGAACAGTACATATGCATGTTTGTCTGAAGAAATTTAGGATTTTCAGCAGAAAACAGAGGATTTTCTTGGAAGCAGTGTTGAAAATCTAAGCTACAACCTACAAGTCGTGCAATACCAATAGGCTGACATGCTCTGTTGCTTGTATTGAATCACCAAACAATAGAGATTAGAGAGGATCAGAGCAATCCTGTACCTCCTGGAGATATACTGCAAGTTGGAACCGTGTGAGACTGAGCTATCATTATGGAGTGTGGACACATCGACGTCGTCCTGCAGAGGCCTTCGTCGCCGGTCGCAGCGTTGGCGTGACGACAGCAGTATAGGTTGCGGCTCCTGCCAGGTGCTCTGGTCTCCGCTTTGCTGCCTCGCACATCAGTGCATCCGACTTGCGGCGAAGCAGCCGCCGGCCCACCGAGCGCAGCTGGGAAGAACCGCGCAGCCGCCGCAGCAGCTGAGAAGGGAATGGGGATAGCGATGAGTTAGGTTTTCTGGATGAGCTGCTCCTCTGTCCTCTCCATCGGGGCAAATGTGGGCCTGGCTCTTGTTGGGCCTCTGTTTCAGCCCGTCCCAGCGAAATTGCAGCGAGCGCAAATGAGTTTTGCGCCGTTTCGCGCAGCGATCGCGTGATTAGCCACAGATCGCGTTTTTTAAGGCATCGCGTCGCGGGAAGGCTTCCAGCCAGCGATCGCGCAATTTTCGTCCGCGATTTAAAAGTTTGGTACAAACTCAAGCAAACCTAAAGAAAAAGTACAAAAAATCAGTTACTCGTCGCCATCCACCTTGTTGATGAGCTGTTATGACATTTATTCTTTTTCGAGCTCCCCATCAAGTGTTGGTGCCTATATATAGTTTCCATCAACCGTGGTTCATAGTGATCATATAGCCAGAATCAGATAACGATAGGATATTCATCCGTTGTGCCCACATAATTTATCTCCGAGTATGCTAGTCATGGCAGATAGTACTCAAGACAATTCCTCTCATTTTATTTTGTTAAAGTCATGTTTTTAGGAAATATGAAATATATATTGGGCCTTATGTGCACACTACCACAAATATGTTAATTAGATTTGGGAGGCGTTAGGAAACGATTATCTTGTAGACACTACTCCAAAAGCGGTGAATCAAATGACATTTTTCCTATAAGAATTGAGATGCATGACATCTATTATTCTTTGTTTTTTTTTCTATTCATATCACTGTTTTAAATAGCACGCTATAGCGTTTGCAAAAGGTCTTGCGCTAAGAGACTTTGGTCCAAACAAATAAACAAACATTTTAAATAGCGCGCTATAGCATTTGAAGAGGTCCGCCTCTAAGATGCTTAGCGCGCTGTTTAAAACTATGATTCCTATCCTATGAAACAAAGAAGACCTTATATGTGTGTAATATTTTTATAGTAGGCTTTGGTACAATTTCCTGTCACTAGTTACATCCTTGCCCGTGAATTTTATTAGACTTAATTTCCTAGCTGTTTTCCATATAGCTGTTTCGGGTGTACTGCAGTAATACGCAGCATATATATGCCAGGTCTCAGTTATTTACATACTTATTAATTTTGGATTTTAGAATTTTACCATTTGTTTCCGTAGTGACAAGACAGTGACCTTCATTTGGAGCCTATGTACGAGCACTTGTGGCCTTCTCCTTTAAATGAGTGAGCAGTGCAAGTTGTTTCAGGTTCTGCAGATTTCCTGACTAATGCAAAAGCAGACCTTGCATTTAAACTGCACATGCACGCATGATCTAAATAAGTAACTTTTCACACACTCTAATATCTTCATTTGCAACGGACACCACAAAGTTTTGCTACAGTACATACATAATTCCGGGCAGCTTTTTCTCTCTGCTGATCAACAAAGAGTGTAGTCTGCTGCTCGCAAGCACTCTACACTGATAGGAACTTCCGCAAGAGCAAGATAAAATCCTGTTATTTTTCACCGCTTTTCACAAGGGGCAATATGTTGTGCGTAGCTTGTCCTTCTGTTCGCAGAAGCATTGACAAGCCACCACCTGGTACCTTAATCATGCCTCCTTTGGCAGTGCACGGTTAGAGTCACTGGAGCTAGATGTTTGCACGGTTTCCGAGAGCCAGCGGAGCACGTCGACCTGAGCGCGCAGGTGCATGGCGTAGTCCATGGCCTCGCATAACAGAGTGGCCTCGTCGACGGTGGAGTTCCGGCCTCCCGGTATCACCTCCCTCAGTGCCATGGTCCTGCTGCTCACCAGCCTCCCCGGAGTGTCGCCACCACCGGCGCGGCCTGATCTCCCCGAGCACCTCTTACGACGGCAGCACCTCCTCACGGTCCTCCTACACCTCTGCACCTTGCACGCGCTGGACGCCGGTGCCAAGATGGCCTTGGGCCACCTCGCTCCGCCTCCATGCGCAGCCGCCATGGCGACGTCCACGGAGGACTTGACGGCGCGCTTCCTCTTGTGGAGGCTCGTGGCGCCGTTACCGATGGATGTGCACGTGTGTGCCTGGAGCTGCAGTCCGAGGAGGAGGTTCTTGAGGAAGGCCTGCTTGAAGGACATGGTGCTGGTGTTAGGATCTTTCATGGCTTCTATATCTTGTTTTGCTTGAGAGGAGACAGGATGTACTTGCTGTGGCAAGTAATGTCGATGGATGGATAGGTACCAGACACAAGGGCTCCTGCTGCTTAAATATGACTGTCTCCGGCATCCATGTGGATGTGGTGTCACTAAAAGGCGCCTTGCTTAAAATTATTCCGTATAGTAGGTGTAACATGCTTGTGTCACCGGCAGCTGAATCATAACCTCCCACACATGCACGCATGATCTTTGTCGTTGTTGCCGATAACAACGTTTTGTGCGGTGCATGTTGGTGACTTGAAGCCAAAATGTATACCACCACATACAGTCATATACTCATGACATTAATTGTTATTGCCTTCATATCACAGCTAGACGTGCTCATATTCTTCCATGATGATGGTGATCGCTTTAATTGGGCACGCATGTATATATGAAGGCGTGTCATATTCTTTCATGATAATGATGTGTTGTCTTATGCTACGCATGGAGGTAGAGCCGACAAGTACGACGCCAGATGTTCACAAGCTTAATGTACTCCAAACACATGATGGTAACATAATTACTGGTGATCAGCTGGCTCCATGTCATGGTCACACAGAAATCTATTTATATAAAAAAAGAGATTGACAGGCTAACCACAAAAAAGATAATTAGGCTAAAAATTCCCACAATAATTAGAAGTATCTAACCATTGATTTAATAGACCTTCTTTTTCTTAACAAACCATAGTCGTTGGATATTAATAACCTGGTGGACCTCCTCACGCATCCACAGGAAAGAAAATCTACCCCTTAGGATCCATCTACTAGGAAAGAAACTACTATCCCCTCAAAAAAAAAAGGAAAGAAACTACTCACGCAAAAAAAAAAAACTCCTCACACATCCAGATGTAAAAAAAACACACGCATCCATACAGAAAAGAAAACCTACTCTTATGTATCCATCTAGGAAATAAAAAAAGGTCATCCCCCTCACGTAGGTACATATCTATACCTACCAGGGAAGAAAATAGATCGAAAGCTATCCTCTTCTCGCCTCCTCTTTTCCTCCCATCCTGGCAGGAAAGATCGATCTGAGGTGCTCTCTTGGATGAGTTCCCAAGCAATTCCCCTAACGCAGCTACCTATCTAGACCTAAGGTATGCGTACAGAAAAGAAAATAGGTGGAAAGGTCTGCCCTTCTCGCCTCCTCTATTACTCCCATCCTACAATGGAAGATCGATCAGAAGTGCTTTGCTGGATGAATTCCCTGGAAATTCCATGATGTTGCCGTTGTCTAGGCGAGGATCAGGGGCTCCGGCCTCAACTCTGATTCTACATGTACAAGCCGCTAACTGGCAATTCTCTGACATATGTCTCCGCATTAACAGGTTATATGATGTTCTGCGTGTAGCGGCACAGAGGATGTGAAGACCCATGACACTACATGAGACTCACTATATACAAAACGTATGGTTTGCCGACGTCAGGGCAAGGTTCCTATGATTCCACCCACCCACACATGCATCCTTAACTTCCTTTTACTCAGCTGGATGAATGAGAGCATGGATGCAACTAGCTACATCACGAAGACTAACTTAGTAAACATGTGCAGATTGGCTGATTCAGATCGGTATGGGGTAAACAGATGTACGCATCATGCCTGTTATTCTTCCATGCACATCCATCACGATATCAGGCAAGACAACTTGCCACCTGCCGAGGTATGAGCATACAAACCAGCTGATCGACCTAAGCATCCATACATACATATTACAACTAACACATATCTGCTTTTGACTGCATCATTTATTTTCCTATACTGTATCAAGATATGGAGGCCTTTTAATTAATCCTTCTGCTTAGGAATATCTATATTTTTGTGGTGGATGAAGACGTTCCCGTGCATCATGTGACTGGCCGTTTGGTAGGACAACACACTGGATGGAGGGGTGTCTGCGTCATCTATTTTTCTACATAACAACGTATATCTAGATTTTCATGTATGATTAAACTTTTCCTTTTTCTGAAATCTGCAGCATGTACAGTGGATGAGAAGCTTGGTGCATGATTTGGGGGCTTGTAGGTTGATCGGACAATAAGCTATATGAAGTCTTGAGGAGCCATACAGTTGATAAGAGATGTCACATGATATGTCGTGTGTCCAGACTAACAACGTTCACGCTGGATTGAAGCTCTTCTTTTCAGGTATTGCACACATGAGACTGGAAAAGCAACGTAAGATGGACGGCAATGTTAGTTTGCTGCATCTGAGTTTTCTTATCACGTTCTGCCTGTGGGTTACATCTATGTACAACATATATCTCCTTTTTGTAATTAGCATCACAGGCCTATATAATCACTGTAAACACGCCGCCTATTTGGGGTGGCCCTTATTAACATCTGTGAAGTAAAAATTTCATGGAACTAATATATTTTCAATCCTGTGAATCACATGAAAACAATGTTTGCATTTGTTTGAACAAGTACCTTAATAGTATATTTCCACTAGAAAAATAGTATGAACTTGATTTCCAAATTCACGCTCTGACGAATATTTAACCCAATAGTATGTGGATGCAGATGCAGATGCTCTTAATAACACTGTTGTTAATGTCCAATTGCCATTTAAAATCTTGGTCGCCCAAAGTTACTACTAGAGCCTCCATTTCTCTCTTTGAAGGTGTGAAATTTTATCAACTAGATGATACCCCGCGCGTTGCTGCGGAATCTCTTTGCTAGCATTAAAAGTGGCATAAAAAACCTAATAGAACAGAAAGTCAGCACTATACATTCCAAGGTGAATCACAACAAAGAGAACAGTTTTCCCGCAGGTAGTAGACTGGGTCTTGTGGATGTATGGCCAAGTATAGATATCAATATTCGATCGTTTTGTATGACCAATGCTTGAGTGCCAACAACATTTCTATGAATTGCGCCAAGTTAGTGTATCAAAGTATCAAAGTGTGGAACAGTGCCTTGATACTAAGAAAGACTTACTCTATTTTATTTTTCCTTTGAACTATTGGAGTAGATTTCCAATTACCATTGATTAAGACATCATCACATAGCCTCTATGGAGCTCAAAAGATTAATCAGGCGAGTAATTTTTACAATTCTGAAGATATTTGACAAAAATGAACATGAAAACAAACCTATTGACGCCAACCTACTTCAGCAAGTACAATTGTTCCTTTTTCATGGGAAATGCGGTAGTTTTCGGAATAGAGACTGCTTGATACATTTGTTGGTTGAAAACACAACTAATAAAACATGTGTTAAATATTGTACTTTTCACAATTGATGAAGAAACCACTCTGTTTGGAAAATATCAGGTTTTGTTGAATCTCCTATTTTCATCATCAAGCATAAGTTGCAAAGGTATATCTGAGATTAATTTAGGAATACTTAATATTATTACTCAACGTAGGTAAGTGCACCAAATATACGACGGGCATACAGCCACAAGTTATGATACAACGGCAGTACATATTGTAAATAAAAAAGACATCGCTCCAGCGATACCCATAGGACTTATCTATCTTCGAAAATGCGGAGAACATACCTCATCTTCCATAAATCATATCTGCAGCTTACACTTGTGTACAAAGAACTACATGTGCCATAAACATTCAAATGATCGAACAAATAGGAAATCAAGATTTTGCCCAAGCCACACACAACCAAAAGCCATTACGTAGGGTACATGCATAGAACAAAAATGGTAATTTAATTTTTGATGGATCTGTAACAATGTCTTGCCTGAAATAACATGTAGAGAAGTACAGGTCCTTGAGAGTGTAGTTATCCTGTATGGATCTCTAACAATGGCAAGCCTGCAAACAACATAAAGAGAAGTAGAATTCAACGAAAGTACAGTTATCCAAATAGCAGATCAAGATGAGCAATGGTACTGGCTCATATATCATCACAAAAATTATTATCATTCACCGTGCGTCCTGCAGTTTTTAATTCTTACAAAATATAAAAACAATTCAAAACTGTAGACAATTAGGTTTGTAGGGCGAAATCGGACCGCTTCTTCCCATGGCTAGGGGCAATGTAGACGCATCCCCAGCCTTGGTGGCTCCTCCTTCTCATGGCTCAATTAAAAGAGATGAATGAACCTAAAGCTGAAACGATGGACCTGTAGAGCAGTTTCAGCAGAGAATTTTAATAGTGGTGGAGAATTATTTCCGATCAAGGTAGAAGGAAGACGAAAGGAAAAGATTTGTAACCTGTTAATAATTGTCGTTGCTATTTACTTGGATTCCTATATGAACTCGTGTTTATTAAAAGCCATAATAAAAAGTTAAGTGGGGGAGATGAAAAACTGATGTTGGACGCACTGCAGTGGGATTATTTTGGCTCGATCAGTCAATGGGTTACGGCTGCAACTGAAGGCAAGCGAGGCTAATTCGATCGGTTGTGTGCAAAGAATACGATCGTTTTTATAAGAACAAAAATACTGAAGACAGAAAAAATCCCGAAGAGTACACAACCTGTCGACGTACTCACGAAGTTTGCTACCCTTGCCGCAAACCCATGGCGGACACACATGAGCAAAACTTCCTAGTACTATGCAGTAGCTCAACTTGCCAAGAGCATGGCTACTATTACGTCAGGTGCAGGTGGCTCACCATCCGCAGATACATCACCTCCGCCTGTTGACTAACCAAAAAATTAATTAGTCATCATGGAATCAATGAACCAACCAACGATCTGTGGTTGATGACTGGACTCTCTATGGCACCGAGTAAGGGCGACGTACCAGCAACTCGTGTGCCGCTAGACACCGTTGTTGTCGAGGCCGAGGTACTTGACGGCGACCTGCTGCGGAGTGGGGCCGGGGCGAAGGCCGCCGTCGACGGAGTCCCCGTAGACGGGGCCAAAGCCGACCTTAGAGGAAGTTGGAGGTGGATTTGCGAGGGACTTACAGCTTGTCAGGGGAGTTAATTGCACAAAACCATCACATTTGCGGCTAGATTTGCAGAAAATCACCAAGTCGCTAATCCGTTGCAAAAAACACTTCATTAGCAATAAACTTGTTGCAAAAAGCACTGATCAGGTGATTTAACCCATTTAATCATTTTCTGACAAGTGGGGCCCGGTTGTCAAGAGCTGACTTGGCAAACAAATGGCATACACACCCCTGGATCCAAAAATAAAATGCAATCAACCCCCTTGCTCTCAATACCCCTGCTCTCGATCCCGCTGGCTCTCGTCGCCGCCGCAGAAGCCCACCCGCCGCCTGCGCGCAGCCGCCGCAACGGCATCCTCACTAGAGAAGGGCAGCAGCGGCACCCTCAGCGCGGTGGCGGACGCCCAGCCCCTCCGTGCCCATCGAGACGTCCCCGCTCCCTTCCCCCGCTGTGGCCCCTTCCTACGCGCACTCGCACTCGCCGTCGCCGTCTCGTCCTGCACTCCGCCGCCGCGCCCGCCCCCTCCCCTGCTGCTGACAAGGAAGGAGACGACGACAACGCCGATTACAACAAGAAGAAGGGCCAGGCCCCAGTAGGTTAGGGCGGCGCCGACGGGTTAGGTGAGGTGGCCGGAGCCGGAGGAAGGTCAGTCGCGCAGGGGAGATGAAAGATGGGTCACGAGCGCAAGGGAGGGGGAGGGATGGGTGGGGGGTCTGATTGCTTTTTTATTTTAGATCAAGGGATGTGTATGTTAATTTTTTGCCATGTCAGCACCTTATAATTGGGCCCCAGTTGTCACAAAGCGATCAAACAGGACAAATCACCCGATCAGTGTTTTTTGCAACGAGATTATGCGGATCGCGGTGATTTTTGCAACGGATTAGCGACTTGGTGGTTTTCTGCAAACCTAGCCGCAAATGTGGTAGTTTTGTGCAATTGACTCCTCGTCAGGGTGAAGGCTTGCAGCCTTTGTCATCGCCGCCGTCCGCCAAAGGTCCTCCAAGGAGAGAAATCGTAATTTCATCACCGAGCGCACCACGCCGCACCGGTTCATCACCGAGCGCACCCCGCCGCACCGGACCTGGCGTAGGACGTACCTCCTGCTCCATTTCTCGTAGCAGCCGCCACCACCAGGCCTGAAGCACACGAGGTGGCCCATGAATTCGGACCAGTAGCTCAGGAGGACCTTCAAACCATGGACTCAAGCACCGTGCCAAGAAGGGGAACGTAGCACGGGTGACCCCAGGAGAATCACAGACGGGAGCCAAGTCGGCGGTCCTACCGAAGGGGAGTGAGATGATCTCGGCCGCCACGCCGGACTGTACATAGGGGAAGGGGAGTCGATGGGCTCGGCTGAATCGAGGGAGAGAGAGGCACATTCTGTAGTCTGTTCTACACGAGACGGGAAACCTTTGATGGTTCTCCACTGTAATAAGGTGGTAACTGAAGCATCACAACATTGCATTGTGAGCCTGAAGGTGAAGAATTCAGGGCAATTAAACTCAGAGATGGAAGAAGAGCAGTCATGAAAAGTGGGTGGCGTAGGTGAATGTGACATTTCCGTTTTAAAAAGAGAGAGATTAGGTCCTCTTGGAAATGAGCCGATTGGTCGGTGTTTGGAAATAAAAGCTGATGTGGCATGATGATGATGTGGACAATGTGCATGTTGAGAGAATTGCTAGTAGTGGGGATCAACTTCTTAAGAATGTAAGATGTAAGATATGTTATTGCATTGTTTTGGTTGTAAGTTATGCATGGAGTGACATGGAAAATCGTGAATGGACAACCTCTTCTAATAATAACATACAAACACCATGGTCCTGAATTTGCCATCTATTTATTATACCTACAACTCCTTTAATTAAATATGTATATGTAATAATATATGTTTACGATGTCTCACCACTAGCCACACAAAAGCACGGGTTGGGGATGTCCTTCATAGAAGTATCCACATAATACAAAATTATTGGGTAAATACAGAATACTATTAATTATTTCAAGCAACCACGATGAGGTCTACCTCTGCATATGCACAAAAGGTGCAACTTATATTCTGGCATCAAGGGGCGGCTACAATAGATGTTATCACTAATTTAATTCATTTTTTGCATCGTTCTACTTATTTACCGAAGATAAAGTGTGTACTCGGTGCTTGAGCCTGACTTCATTTAGCTCTTTGTGTTAACAAACCGATTGCACCCAATGAGAAAACATACTGCAACGAGTGGTATATTTTTCAGAACAATGAAAACTTGAATATGGTTGGAATGACTCATATAAGCAGCTGAGGACCTGAAAAAAGTGTGATTGCTTCAATGTATTTTGTGCTCAATACTTCAATGTATTTTGTATGAACCTTACGTATATCGATTATTTTTTTAATATTTAGAAAATATCAATACCCCGTTATTTGGTGATTGTACGAAACAATATATGAAATAATAGTGTTCTTTAGCTCACAACAAAGATACCATGATATTTTAAATATTTCTCTTGGACTATCCAGAAAAAAATTTGTTCGTGTTAGGCTTACATCATAATGTAATACCAACAACTGAATGCACTTAAGTTGTGTTGATCTAGAAAATGCACATCATATGCATTCTACCAAGTGATATTATCACTAAGATGATTCAGTTTTTCCATTTTGTGCAGTTTAATTACCAGTTGGTGTATGGAGAAACAAATATGACATTTTGGTTGAATAGAACTTTTGAATCATGAATTAGATATTTTGAGAAAAAAATGTGTTCTGTGATCTATGCATGTCATCAATATGATAGACCAATAATAGATTATCCAGAGTAAATCTTCCATTTATGTATGTTTGGGAGACCAAATGTGGCATGACTTAAATTAAGGCTCCGATCATATTTCTTCTCCTCACTGATAACTTTAGACTATTGAACTATGTATGATGAGTTTCTGATGTAGATGTAGTACAAGAACAAAAATAGTTTGACATGAAAAAAAATTGTTCCATTATTACTGTTAAATAGTGGAACACAATCTATGACACATATACATTATATATATTCTCAAGATAAATCAAATCATAGCATTCTAAGTCAAACTTACAGGTAGAACTACATGCTATCTTATAAATGTATTTGTCTCACATATTCAATATAAATATCTAAATGATAAGTAAGAGCGCCACGGTGTTTCATTATAACAGGACAAGATGTTAGCATAAATGTGCTAGCATAGAGGAGGAAACAATTGGCACACTGAAATACACAAGATCCAAATGGTATAGCTTTTTTAGATGACCTATTTATTTACTCAATGATCACACAAAGGGATACCTTTGTAGACAAAACTGGCCTATTTCTCTCTCAAACTTTGGTATAGAATTCGGAATTTGCTTGCAATTATGGGTTCCATCCTTCGAGCGATTTCTAGATGGGATGTGACATTGTGCGAGTGACTAAAAAGAAGTTCATGGTGAATTATGCACTGATTATGCATGTGTACAACTACATTGCCAGATAAATTAAGGAGGCGGCCATGCACAATAGGATAGTTCAAACGACAGATAGTGGAAAAGATAAAACAAATGATTGGGTGTGCTAATGGAGGGGTAGATTGTAATAGTATATGGGGACTATCCAGTTTCACATGACACGTAGAATTACACATTGACATATGTGTTCTTACTCAGCATACTACGCGTATGGATTATTAAATTTCATATACAACCTTGGGAAAGTAAAATAATTCTCTTGCAACCAGCCACCAAATTTCATATTTAGTTCAAGTTTATGTTTTCCATCCATGGGAACTTGCAACTCTTATTCTATTTCTTTGTTGGAACAAAAATATACAATTGAAAAAAAATTAAAAAAGTATATCATACCATCTATCCTTTAAAGATGCTGACATTATTTACACAAAACCGAATAATATGATGTCATTACTAAACCGTGTAAAGTTCTAGCCCGCGCATCGAGCGGGCCACTTTGCTAGCTTGCTTGAAAAGTTGAAAGAGTTATGCTATATACGCACGTTGGAATACAGCACAACACATGCCCACCATTGCTGGTACGCTGACATCTCAATGTCTCATCATCACACATTGCATGTGCGTTTACTACGTGTATTATCATTGTGTGTTGTCGTTTGCTCTTTGCTTGACATTTAGAGATATTAAAACTGAGCACTTTTCCATCCCTTTCAGGTCATCAGCCTTTTGAGCCGTCGGATCTCGCCCTCTACACATTCTTGGCCGTGAGATGCACTTCTAATCCCGCATGGGTGTAGTGAAGTGGATTGGGTTGCTGCTCCCGTAACAAAATCCGACCTTTCTTGTTAATTGGGCCAGCTTACCATTGCGTTGTGCCGACTTGGGCTTGCTGGGTTCTACTTCTCTCCTCTCCCCCCCGTGGCGGCGATGGGGTCCAAGGCGGGGAGGGCCTCGCTATGCGATGCGACGCCACACGGCGATCCCACCTCACCAGTCTGGCATTCATGGGATGGGGGCAACGAACCGTCCCTTCAATTGAGTACAGAGTTTGAGGAAATAAATCACCATTGGTGACAACCTCTAATTGCGATCAAAGTGCGCCACTCACGGATGGCATTGTTTGCATGCCGGTTACCGTGACGCTCAGGATCTTCCTTTACTCCGGGCGTATACATATAGTCGCACTGTTCCTTCCCCACCCCTTCTTTAATTCGGCAGTGGCGTCTCGGGCAGCCATTGTTGAGCCCCTCTTCATAATGGATTCACCATTCATTATTACTGATGCTGTTATTTCTTCTCCCAGCTTGATGCGCCTTCTCTAGGTCGACGGATTCGACACAGATCTTCTTGGTTTCCCTCTCCCTTGCTCCAGATTCCCCTTCTTGCTACCTTCCCTCTTTTGCACAATTAGTTATGGGTTCTTCTTAGTGTTGATCTCTTTCTCTTCCAATTTGATTCAAGTGGTGTCAATGGTTGGGTTGGCGACTGGTTATTCAGTTGGCTGAAGGTATACTAATGCTGTTGATTTCCATTGCCTAAAGGCCAAGTTAGTATCTGTGTAAACCTGTGTATACGTGTCTATTATTCCTACAATATCATGGCATTTTCAATGCATATTATTTACTGAAATAACTCCACTGCCTATGGACGCGACAATTGGCAGCACTGTTGAACGGAGGAGGCATCTCAAGTTCGTTGTCTACAACAGTCCAATCCTGCGATGCATGCTTTTTTTATTTGGGATTGGAGTTACAAGAGGTACTGATTTATTATTTTCCATCTGGGTTCACTGTTCTTTGTAAATTATAAATCTAGCTCCCAACTCACTAATTAATGCATAAGGTTGGTCAGCGCCTTATTATCCTCAGATTTTTTTTACTATTATCCTCAGATTTTTTTTGTTTAGTAATGTTCTATTTTTGCAAAATTGCTTACCAGTAACCAAAGTAAACAGGTTACTTGTGTGATGTTTCGAAGATAATATTTTCCATACAGTAGATTCATAATGGAATCTTCATTATATAGTTACTTATTGTTGACTCAATGTAATTGCTACTACCATCATCATCCGTTTTCTATCATTTTATCATTTCTTTTATATTTAGATGTCCTTCTTTGTGTAGTTGCTACAGTGGCCGTGGGTCAGATAATTAGTTCACCTGTACTATCATACATCATACCTTTATGTTTTACTCCCTCCGTCCTGAATTATTTGTCGCAGGTATGGATGTATCTATATGTATTTTAGTTCTAGATACATTCATTTTTGCGACGAGTAATTTGGAACGGAGGGAGTAGTATATATGCATTAAGGATATGTGATTGCTTATGCGACAGTTTACTTTCGTGAAGGCGCGCGGCAACAGTGACGATCCACTTTTATTGTGATGATGTGAGGTGGTGCAAATGGCTCGATGAAGCAAAAAATGCGCAAGAAAACGAGGTGCTGTTACTTTGCCCATTCTTCAATATCCCACACAGAATATTCTCTGGCTTCATCTCATATAGGGGATGTCACAAGTTAAAAGACAAATATTTTCTCTCTTTCATCAGTTCATGTGCCATGTTCCCTTAACTCTGTTGCTGCACAGGTGGATTCCGTAAGTTTAAATGAGGCTGCCCACTAAGCACATCACTTCAATAAGTTGGTTATCTGAAGCACCTTTTTAAATTTCTGCTGGGTACGTATTAGAGTAGTAGAGAAAACGAATAAACTCTAGAATCACCACTTCCTGGTGTCCTATAAGTATGAATGATAAATCATTGTCATTTCGATATTTTCTACATTCCATTTTTTGTACACTAAATATCTGTATATACCTTGTCTTAACTTGTACTTTCGGATGATTTCCATCTAAAGATGTCAGACTACTTCATGTGAGTATGAATGATAAATCATTGTCATTTTGATATTTCCTACATTTTGTTTTTTGTACTTTCGGATAAATTTCATCCCACGATGTTCTGTGACAATATTGTTTCCACTTGTTCTTGCTTAAAGATGCTTCCCACATAACCAGGCTTCTCATCTTTTGGTTTGTCTTTTTAGACGTGTGCAGTTAAGCTATCTGGTTCCAAATTCCATCAGAAAGTCCAAATAATAACAACTTTGATACAATGTGTGGAGGTAGTGAAAGAAGCATACGTTCCGATCTTTGTGGAAAACATTATCTACTACAAGATAATGCATTGCATCTTTGTAAATAACACTTCAGTTGGGATGATATGTTATTATTATTCTGGAAATGAAAACCCTATATTCTTATCATGTTGGTTAAAATACTATTTGGTAGATACTTCTGCTTTAGATTTATATGGTTACTTTTGATACTGACATAAACATATTTTTTTTATCTTCATGCTTTGATATATTTACTAAATTCCTAGCATTCTATCATCATAACGGATGGGCGCAACAACGCGCGCCATCAATGATCTAGTGAATACATGATGGGCAAGTATGATATGAGATGCCCACAAGATCTTGCAAAGTCCAAAGCCACGGCTTTACGCCGATAATAGGTACTGGCGCCCACGCGCTGCCTGCCCGGGCCTGGCCCAACAAGGTCGATGTGCCCGGTTGCTAACAAGACTGCTTGGGGAGGTGGCCCTCTCCAGGATTCAAACTCGAGGCGTTGCTTTAACGTACAGCTGCGCACAACCACTAGAACTATTCGACTGTAGTGACTGATAGAAGTGCCAACATTATAAGGACATTTGGGCGTGCTATTTATTGTATGTGTACACCATCACTTAGTATTTTGAATTATTTTTAAAAATTTATGAATTTAAATAACTTCATCTATTTACAAAAAAGTTCATCGAATTTGAAAAAAAGTTCATCAAATTTGCAAAAAGTTCATTGAATTTGGAAAATGGTTCATCAAACTTGAAAAATAGTTCATTGATTTTTTTTGAAAAAATCATCAATTTTGAAAAATGTTCACAGATTTTGAGAAAAGTTCATTTGATTTGAAAAAAATTCATCGATTTGAAAAAGTTTCAAAGATTTCCAGAAAGGGTTCATGAATTCTAAAAAAGTAAATTTTTTGAAGAAAAATCACGAATTGTGAAAAAAGTTCATCAAATTTGGAAAATAGTTCATCGATTTGACAAAAGTTCATCAATTGTTTTTAGAAAAATCAAATAAAATAAAAAAGTTAATCAAATTGAGCAACAAAATCAGAAAACTTTCAAAAGATCATCATTTAAAAAAAATGTTCGTGCATCCGAAAAAAGAAAAATAAGAAAAAATAAATGTAAACAAATTAAAAGAGAAAGAAACATGAAATAAAAACATCACAAAAAGCATCTAGAAAAAACAAAGAACGAAAAAAAACCTGCTGGTAACTCTTTGCTTGCACTTGTCCAAGACAACAATGAACTTTTGGATGGTAAAAACTATGAAGTCTCCTTTCACTACTCACAATGAGTATGTAGGCAACAATATACGAATATTTTTGTTCTTGTAGTTTCCAAACCAGTTTACTGAAGATGTTGCAAAACCATGTGATGGGTGCCAAACAAATGAAAATTAAAGTAATTGGCCCTAACTACTATGATAGACCAAAAGTTTTCCTCAAAATGGTGAAGGTTGGGCGGACTATCCTCACAAGGGGTTGGACTAAATTTGTGCGTGCCTTCATCATGAAGGAGGGCAGGATATAGGCCTTCTGCTTCTTCACCTGGACCAACAACCAAAATATATTTCGTCTGTCTCTCTTCCGCTCCTTAATGTTACTGTTGTTCTTGTTTTAATTTGATGCTTTTGTAATGGTTTTTCTATTTGGTTCTTTTGAATGCTTGAATATATGCTTCTGTGATCTGAATTATGCAAGGTGGTTGTACCTATGCAAATTGGGCATGTATGATAGACATGAAATATGTTGATTATCTTCTTTTGAATTCAAATTATAAAGAATTCTAAACCGTGGAAACTAAATTATAGAAAATAACTAATTGTGGTTGTCATTACGGTGCACATGGTTTTAGAAAGAAAAATGTGTGCAACATTCCCCTACAATACATACGTTTCTTTGTCACCAAACATGTGAGATGGTCGACGTATCGCAAATGGTGCGCTATTGCAGAGAGTGTGTGATAGGCTACCTTATGGCACAAGCTTAGCTTACACAAAACATGTGCGATTGGTAGACACTACACACGTTTAGCTGTTAAACATGTGTGATGCGTGCTGCATCACAAATCGTGTGCCCTAGTATTGTGTGTGATAGGCCCCTCCGTTGTTGGCCGCATCACCAATGTTGTGAAACAACATAGCATGTGTGATAAGCCCATATGTTCTTGACAATGAAATATCTGGGACATTGGATGCTTTGTAAACGATTTTTTCTTGCTTCCTGTGTGTGATAGGCCCGTGCATCGCATATGATCGCTTTTACAATATTTTCTGCATCCTAGCACCCTATCACACATGTGATACACCCCCTATAGCAAATCATGCAAGACAATGATTCACATATGCGTGTACGATATGTTTTTTTAAGCGTAAGTGATGACCTTAAAAGTACTAGTGTTAGTATTAACCAAGTACAATAAGCTCACTTGGTTGAAAAAGTGATGGTACAAAAGCAAGCAAACCTAAAGAAAAAGTACAAAAAACCAATTACTCATGGCCATCCACCTCGTTGATGAGTTGTTATGACATTTATTTTTTGGCGACCTCCCCATCAAGTGTTCGTGCATATATATATATCAACCGTGGTTCATAGTGATCACACAACCAGAAGCAGATAAAGATAGGATACACATCCATCGTGCCCACACATTTTATCTTCGAGTATGTTAGTCATGGTGGATAGTACTTAAGACAATTCCTCTCATTTTTATTTTGTAGAAGTCATGTTTTTAGGAAATACGAAATATATATTGTGCCATATGTGCACACTACCACAAGTATGTTAATTAGATTTGGGAGGCGTTAGGAAACGATTATCTTGTAGAAGCCACTTCAAAAGCGGTGAATCTAATGACATTTGTTTTCCTATACGAATTGAGATGTATGCCATGTGTTTTCTTTGATTTTTTTATTTCTATGATATTCCTATCCTATGAAACAAACAATACCTTATATGTGTGCACTATTCTTATAGTAGGCTTTGGTACAATCTGCTATCACTAGCTCCATTTTTGCGTGTGAATTTTATTAGACTTAATTTCCCAGCTGTTTCTGGCGTACTGCAGTAATACGCAGCATATAAATGTCAGGACTCTGTTTTTTTCCGTGAAAACTCAGTTATTTACATATTAATTTTGGACATATTTTTACCATTTGTTTCCATTGTGACATGACAATGACCCCTGTTGTCATGCATTTTCACTTGGAGCTTATTTACGAACACTTGTGGCCTTCTCCTTTAAATCTTGTTTAGTGGAAAAGAGCACTAGGCTTCAGTTCCATGTGGATGTGGTGTCACTGAAAGGCGCCTTGCCTAAAAATATTCCATATAGTAGGTGTAACATGTTTGTGTCACCGGCAGCCTAATCATAATCTCCCACACATGCACACATGATTTTAGTTGTTGCTGATAACAACGTTTTGTGCAGTGCCAGATCCGCATGTTGGTGACTTGAAGCAAAAATGTATACGACCTCATACAGTGATATACTCATGACACTAATAGTGATTGCCTTCATATCACAGCTAGACGTGCATGCTCATATTCTTCAATGATGATGGTGATATCGCCTTAATTCGGCATGCATGTATATATGAAGGCCTGTCATATTCTTCCATGGTAATGATGTTGATGATGATGTGTTGTCATATGCTACATATGGAGGTACAGCCGACAAGTACGACTCCCAATTCTCCAAACACATGTTGGTAAAAAAGTTACTGGTGATCAGCTGGTTCTGCACCTGTCATGGTCACACAGAAATGGCTTGAAAAGTTACAAAGAGAGTTTGGCTATATACGTGCGTTAGAATACAGCACGACACATGCCCACCATTGCAGATACGCTCACATCTCAACGTCTCATCATCACACTCTGCATGTGCGTATACTACAAGTATTATCATTGTCTGTTGCTGTTTGCTTTGCGAGGCATGAATACATGATGGGCAAGTATGATATGAGATTCCCACAAGGTATTCCAAAGTCTCAAGAAAATGATGATGATAACAAACATAATCACGGAGCTGGCTCCCGTGCTATGGTCACCGGCACCGAAAAAAATGGCTTTCGAAAGTTGGAGACGTGGGAGCTCGGGGGAGGGGGGGGGGAGGTACAGACAAGACGTGCGCATTTGGAAGCGGGGAGCATGAACGAGATGGGTATGTGTTGACCACGTGCATGTGACGGGTACAGCGCTGCCGTAGACCATATGGTCAGCTAGCTTGAACAGCTGGAGGACTTTAGAAGACATTCCGATGTTGGTATGTCTTAAACGACCAAATAACTTGTGTGTGTTTTAGAGGTACACATATTCATGCGTTTTATTTTGAAATTGCATATACATGTGTATTAGGGCTAAGTGTATATGTGCAACTTTTCTTGACTATATTCGAAATTGCATCCTCACCGCACTCATGTTTCTCGAGGTTTGCAAAGATTTCAATTGTAGGGCAAAGTTTGTTTACAACTAATGATTTGGCTAGCCCATATTTGGCATAACCAGTTCTTACAAAAACTAGTAGAGATAAGCCAAGTAGTTTGTTTTTAAACCAATTAATAGCTACTTGGCTTATAAAACTTCCCCATGAAAGTAACCATGCTCTTAGTCTGCTAGACCCAAGAAGAGTCTTGTTCCTCTTATTCTGGAGTCTCTTGCTAACTCTGCTCGTCTCGTGCATCGTGGACCATATAGTAACGGTGCAACCGACTATGCAGTTCAAGATAATGAACAGCTACAAGCAAATCTTTTCCTAATACCTCCCAAATCTAACATATTTGTAGTAATGTGTGTGTGTGCTATAATGTACGTTCTATATTTTGTTGAAACATGACTTTAGTAGAGTTAAATTGAGGACAATTTTCTTGAGGAGTAATGTATCCATAGTGGTTAGCTCACTTGAGATGAATAACCCATATGTATCTTTCTTCACTCTATTCCTTGCTAGGTGATCATTACAAATCAGGGTGGATGTGAGCTATATATATACACTTGTGTGGTGAATGGGAGCTAGGAAAAAACAAATGCAGTAATAATTCATTGCACTGTTATCACACCATCTGCCTTCATGGTCTAGCTATTATTTGGATACATCATTATTAACATAATTATATAACATGCATAACGTAGGAGGTTAAATTTCAGATATCATAATACGGAACAAATGATAAGTTATTTGAAACTATGATAACAAACAATGAACACATGTATTTGTTTATTTTTCTAACTTCATGCAGATGGGTACATGTTATTTGTTCTGTGTGAATTGGGATGTCGAATCCTTTTTTTGAAAGTAAGTGGTGTCTTTTTATAAGCCAGGACTTCGAATAGATCTTTACCATCAAATTTTGTATGTATCCTTTTTCTTTGTTTAGAATGGATCAATGGAAGACAGAACGTGATTATTCTTATGCATCTCTTTCCTTCTTTTTTTCCAAACGGAGACGGCATATATTGTTGAAGGAAAACTTGATCATGTGTGATGATGGCCTTTTTAAAAAAAGGATCCTTGTTATTGTGACTTAATCAAACTAAAAACAAAAGAAGCTAAAAGAAAGTGTTTGCATAAATCTTAGCGTAAAATTGACGACATAGAACTTAGATGGACAATACTTAGAGCACATCTAAATGTACTTTAGCAAAACTGTTAAAGGAAAAACATCACGATGGCTCTTTTCTTGTAGCATGATGACTCTTGAAGGCATATATTGTCGTAGAAAAACTTGGTCACGTGTGATGATGGCCTTTTAAAATAAAATCACGATGGCTCTTCTCTCGTAATCCTTTTTTCGAAAGTATGTGGTGTCTTTTTATTAGCCAGGACTTCCAATAGATCTTTACCATGAAAATTTGTACATATCTGTTTTTTTCTTTGTTCAGAAAGGAAGAAAGAAGTGATTATTCTTACGTATCTTCTTACCTTTTTTTTTTCAAAACGGAGAAGGTATATATTGTTGAAGGAAATTGATCGTGTGTGACGATGGCCTTTTCTATATCTATATCTATACCTAATATTAAAGGGTGGAACCTTTCATAATTCTCCATACGTCATCTATTTATATCCGTTAATTTTATGTTAATCATGAAGATTTGATGGCTGAGATTTAAAAATAAATCTACACACGTACAAGGAAAAAAAAACATTGCGAAAAAAAAGCCCCAGGCCCGTAACATGGTTTCAACTTTTTGAGTTGTGTAAGTATTTGGATTGGACTCTATGCAATCAGTATGCTATAAATAAAGTCCTCGCATATAAAAATAATAATCTATAAATGAAGAAGAAAAGCTGTACCGAGAAAACAAAAGAACGATCCAATCGCTGTAGATACGTGCATATGTGTCTGATGAAATTAATCGGCAAGATCAACTAGCTTTTTAGGCCGTACTACATGGCGACGTGGCACAGGCATGGGCAGCCACCGCCAGCGCTGCTGCCGCCGATGGTGGTCGACAAGCCATGGTACATGTACAAGCATGTCCCGGGAGAGCATAGGACGAGGTTCCCAGGGCCGATCCCGGCGCCGCGGATGGGCCCGCGCCTGACTGGCAACGGTGGCTTCAGGATGAACACCACCAGAGTCGAGCGCGTCACCATGATCAAGCCAGATAAAGGCGCGCGCCCTTACCAAGTGGCCACGCCGGTACCGGGCAACGAGAGCTGCAGCAACACCAGCATCATGAGTCCATGATCACCAGAGGTCACCATCGCAAACGCCGCCAGGACATCTTGCTGGACGCCGGGGAGGAGGACACCGGAAAGGCTCCCCGGGCTTCCTCTCGTTGGAGGCAAAGCACAGGAAGCTGTCGGCCTTCTGTTTCACCCTCTGCGGCATCGTGTTCTGGCTGGCGGTGGTCGTCATGGGTGTGGCCGTGCTCACCGTGTACCTCGTCTACCGCCCGCAGCCGCCGAAGCTCCGCGTTACGGATGTGTCCCTGAACGCCGGATATGTGGATGAGCTGAACGTCCACGGCGGCCCGGCCCGCGGCCTCTCGCTCAACACCGACCTCAGAGCGCTGGTCGCCATCATGCAGCCAGTATCGATCAACGATTCGTTGGTCTATCCTGGTTGTGAAAGTTTGATCAGCCCTTCCATGATCGTGCATCCATAGAATAGTCCCACCTCGCTTCATTAGATCGAAGCAGACCAGTTTAAATACATGTTGCTTAGGAAATCAAAAAGCAAGCTTGGAAATCAAACAAGTAGAGGGCAAAAAGAGGGATTGATATCCAGATGGAGAGGGAGACGTGAGGGAGAGAGAAGTTGAGCAGCGGGGGCGGCTCGACGGACGAAGCAAGATGGATAGGGAGGCGTGAGGGAGAGAGAAGCCGAGCAGCGGGGGCAGCTCGACGCGGCAGTGCTAACCGGCCACATGAAGCAGAGCAAAGTGGCGTCGGAGGGATTTTTGCAGCCTCTGGCTAGCGCTCTCCTTAAAATGAGCTCTACATGCTGCTGCTGACTCGTGTGATTTTTGCTCCTAATTAAACACCTGCATAACCTAACATCACATACATGTATGTCCTGGCTGATCTGAAACATAAAAAATCTGGTTGTCATTCCAATAATCAATGCATAATCAATCAGGCATATATGAGCACGCATCAAATTAGCCTCATCACGTCTCGCACGTTGGTAGCTCACCTGGTGTGTCCAAACAAAAGGTTTACCACAGACGAACCCTTAATTGCATTGAAATTCTTTCTTAAATATTGGTTTGTTTTTATCTTTTTGTTTCAAACAGTGATTTCACTTTTTTGACTCATCATTTTGTGTTGTTCGACAGTCTTGGATCGGCTTGCTTTTAATTGATCCATTAATAAACATCACCGGCTACAACACTTTCTCATATGTGAGACTAATTAATATTACTTTTTTCATTTGTTGGAGACGTACTTTAAGACTAGAGAGACATCAAGCTTGGAGACAACGACTCTGATGCTTGAAGTGTATGGAGTCTGCCTTTATAGGACCAAAATTACCGTGGATGCTTTTGTGAAATTAGGCCATGTTGACATCGTAGCCCTTTTAGATTCAAGTGCATTTTAAAAGTCCTTATGTCATTTTAGTATATAATTTCAAAGCTTTTTTTTATCTCTACCACATCTCTATAGCTATTCTTGAGTCTTGACAATGTGTTCATTTAGTAGGAGGATACGACCATATGGGGATAATAGTTTTTTACCCGTTGCAACGTACGAGCATATTTTAATTGTACAATTTTGAACAAAAGATTGTAACTTCCACAATTTTCTTCCTCGGTTCCTAGCTCATTTTCCATTTTTTCCATTTTAGTGAAACTCTTGTAGACATGACGACAATTACGTTATGTTTACACAATCACAAGAACAATCATTAGAGAGTAAAGTAGCTTTTTTGCGGGGTGAGTAACCATATTTGTGACTATTTAAGATATGGAGTGCACTAGATTTTTTTTTCAAAATTATTACCTTCCTCTATCCATATTCATATAGAAATTGCCAAAGTTGGACAAAAGAAGGGCGCTTTGTCAAAGTTGACAAGAAGAAGGTGCGCGCGGTGAAATGAACAAGATTTAACAATTCTTACTAAATTTGAATCTACATCAAAAGTTTCTCCCGTTACAACACACGGGCATATATGCTAGTTAATAAAAACATGACGATGGCCCTTTTCTTGTAGCATGAGGATTCTTCAAGGCATGTATCGTTGTAGGGAAACTTGGTCGTGTGTGATGATGGACTTTTAAAATAAAAATCATGATGGCTCTTTTCTTGTAGCATGATGATTCTTGTCTTTACGTGATTCCTTTTCCTATATTATAAGCACTACAATAAAGAAACATCCGTGATATTATGACCCAAATAATAATTTTTTCTGTCATGGATGTAACACTTCTATGACGATAATTGTGACAAAAACACGTATCATTATAGATGTGATAGGCTCCTACTTCTATAAAAAAATGATGACAGAAAATAGATTTTTTGTCCTAGACGGGACGGAGGCGCACCTGCATGATATTCTTTGTGCCGTCAATTACGTAAATAGTCGTGGTAGAAGTGAGGATGGAGATTTTTTTTGAGATTTCTCGGTATACGGTGAGTGGTCGGGCACGAGCAATGCAAAGGTTTACGTGTTTCTCTCATACACATGCGTATATGAGCCCTTCGCTAACTAAATCCGAGCGAGTCGTTCGCCTACTGAACCTGATCGATCAATAAATCCCTCGCACGTACTACGTATTAAGCACAAGCGGTTGATCCCTCACATGTACTACGTATTGAACACAACGATCGATCTTTCTCGGTACGTACTGAAGCGATCGATCCCTCGCCTATAAATGAACCCTAGTGATACCTGCCCTGCTAACTAAATCCGAACGATTGATCCCTTCGCTGCTTACTGAACCCGAATGATCATTGCGAGCGAGTCTCGTACGCGTACGTAGTTTGCTGGCCCGATCGAGCGATGCGTTCGAGGCATGAGTTGACCTAACCGGAACAGTCCCCATTGTTAGCTGCCGTGCATCCGATACATAGATTGAGTCGAGACCAGCAGCCGGTTGGATCGATCCAACCCAGACGTGTTGACCTAGCTGGTTGGTTGGTTGTGGATTAAAAAGTAAATGAGATTTTTAAAATAAAATGTTTAATAAATTATAAAATGTTCGTGGATTCAAAAAATATTTGTGATTTCATAAAAAAATATTTGCCTATTCAAAAAATGTTTGAAATTTTGAAAACAAATGTTCGGGAAATCATAAAGTGAAAATGTTAATGAAATTGAACAAAATTTTGCCAATTTAAATATATTCATGAATGGAAAATATCCTAAAAATTTAAAAACTGTTCAAAAAATATTCTATTCATTCATAAAATGTTCATTGATTCAAAAAATCATCATGCATTTCAATAAAATATTTGTTGAATCAAAAAATGTTCGTGAATTTAAAAAATTGTATCACCAATTTCCAAAACAATGTTCCTCCATTCTAGAAAAGTTCGCCGATTCAAGAAAATTGTAAAAAAGAAGTTCACATTTTAGGTGGACAGGATGTACTTGCTCTGGCAAGTAATGTCGATGGATGGAGAGGCACTAGTAGAAAACGGGCCCATTGTCCCGGTTTGTAAGGGCCTTTTGTCCCGGTTCCTGAACCGGGACTAAAGGGTCGTTACTAATGCCCTGTCCCTTTAGTCCCGGTTCAGTCCAGAACCGGGACAGATGGGCCTCCACGTGGCCTGTGCGCGGAGCCCAGGCAGGAGGGCCTTTGGTCCCGGTTGGTGGCATCAACCGGGACCAATAGGCATCCATGCGTCAGCATTTCTGTGGCTGGGGTTTTTGTTTTTTGTTTTGAAAGGGGGGGGGGTTGGGGGTTTTGGGGGGTTAATTTAGGTGTTTCATATATTGTGTTAGCTAGCTAATTAATAGAGAGAAGTGTCCTCTCTTATGTCCGCGCTTGGTCGACGCTACGTACTATACATACGTATAGAGAGGACTAGACACGCTAGCTAGCTAGTAAGCAAACGAAGGAAACAGAAGATCGTCATGAACATATATGCATACAGAGAGAAGTGATATCGACCACCTCTCTTTCTCCGAGAGATTGGTCGAACAACAAGTTCTCGTATATCTATCCGACACTACCGGCTACATATATACAATAATTATCTCTTACAAATATAATCTCCTAACATACGGACGCATGGTCCACATAGTATTCTCCGTCTTCAGCGATCACGTGGTCAAGAAAGAATGCTGACAATTTCTCTTGAATTGCTCACATGCGATCTGGTGCTAGGAGTTCATCACGCATCCGAAACATGTACTTTGAAGAAGGGGGTCAATACATATATATATGAATGAATGAAACTCAACACAAATGATGGTAATAAAATAAAATTGTGAATATTGTTATTTACGTACTTCATATTGTTCGCCAGAGTAGCCCCGCTCACAGGTCGTGTGGCGGATGGAATCGCACACGTAGTATCCACAGAAATCGTTCACTTGTTCCTGCCACAACCACTTTACAAGAAATAGAGGTCAATCAAACTGATAAGCAAGAATGCCAAATAGTATTGATGAAACTAGCGCTTGAATCACTAGGAGATGTGCGGAAAATACTACTATAGTATTTACTTTCGGGTGTCTAAATTCCAGCTTCTTCGGCAGTCCCGGAGCTTTTTTGGTGAATTTTCTCCAAACTCTGCCAGACAAAGAAAACAATTACTTGATATCAGAAATGAACAAAGTTGCTGATATGGTGGATAATGATCGATTTAACTTAGTTCTCGAGCATTTGAGTCATGTCCGCATACTCCTGGGGATCTTTTCGTTTAGAGTCCAAGACAGTTACTACTCCCTGCTCAAGCTTAATCTCTAGGAGAATATAGTGGAACCCGCGCATGCATGCATAACTCATCAATTACATTACTATAACCTTGACTAATATATAAAGGAAACCGAATATGCACAAGACAGTAACACTCACTTGAAGTTGTAAGGAAAGAGTATTATATATTTGTTTTCATTTATTACCAACGATTGTAGCAAGTTGGCCTCGGTATCCGCGGCATGAAATTTAACCTCGGTTGCATCTATGAGATTTATGTTAATGAACCCAATATCACCGACTTGTCTTTTCTTCAATTCGACGATCTTCAATCTGCATAATATAGTGAGGATAATTATAAATACATGCAATGAAAGAGCTGAGCTATATAGAGAGACTTAATGACAAAAGTAGTACTACTTATAGACAGTAGCAGATGACCGTTGCTTTATCGAGGGTCAATTGATTGAAAAACTGAAAGAACTCCTCAAATGGAACAGGCAACAGTTCAATTCCAACGAGGTCATGCTCCTTTTTTAACTCCCACATACAAAGTATTCCTCCCCCCAGACTCTCTACAGATTTTCAAGTACCAATCATGCAATCTTCGCATCATCGTTGATAGAGATCTTTCATCTTTGACGAGAGGCTTTCCGTACTCATATCTTTGTATCTGCACCTCCAAGAAATCATAATGTACATCGTCGGGCAGGTAATCTCCAAGATTGCTATAACCGGGCACCATCCTCGGATCATTAGCGACGATGTCGCTAGGCACCTTGAGCGGGGGGCACGATTGCTTCGCTTGTTCGCCGAGCTGGGCAATTTGTTTCCCAGCTCGTCGTTCTTTCATCTTTGATCACTGACAGTACTTCCCGACCGCTCCGCTTCGGCAAATGCCTTTCCAATAATGCGCTCATAGCTGCCTTTCGGCGGAGACTTGGGTAGTTTTGTCAGGGCAGCCAGAGTGCGCTTCGCTTTCACCGGATCTACCTTCTCCTCCGGAGGTGGATGTTTCTTTGCTTTCACCCCTTCAAAGAAGTTCCTCACTTCTTCTCGCGCGATCTCAGCGTTCTTCTCCGGGGTCCTCTCGTATGGTAACTTCTCTGGAGTCTTCAGAGAAGGACCGAATCTGTATGTCCTCCCGCCTCTGGCTGTACTGCTAGACACCGGCAGAGCAGACGGAGCGGCTGTCTTCTTTACTTGCTTACGAGGCGGAGGAGAAGGACTACGACGCGCCGGAGCAGCCGGAGCGGCGGCGGGTCTCTTCCGCCCTTGCTGATGAGGCGGAGAAGGAGGAGGCTGGCTGCTCGGGCGCGCCGGTGCAGGCAGAGAAGGAGGCGGAGTGCCGCCACGCGCCGGAGAAGGAGCCAGCCGAGTGCCCTGATCGTCACTCGCCGGAGGAGGAGGCCGTGGAGGAGGCGGAGTGCCCTGACTCGCCGGAGGAGGAGGAGGAGGTGTCCAGTTAGGAAGGTTGATGAGCTCCTTCCGCCATAGGCATGGAGTCTTCAGAGCAGAACCCAGCCGAGTCTCCCCTTCACCGGTAGGGTGGTCAAGCTGGAGGTCCTCAAATCCCTCCGTTATTTCATCCACCATCACCGTAGCATATCCTTCTGAAATCGGTCGGCAGTGAAAAGTTGCGCCGGGTTCAGTAGGAAAAACAGAGCCAACAGCCGCCTTAACCTTCATATTAATCCATTGCGTCATAAGGTGGCAATTTTGAGACTCCGCGATAGCATCCACGGGACGACGGCGAGGCAGGGCGCGCTCGGGGGCGGCGGACGGGCTCGGGGACGCAGGGGGTGCGGCAGGGCACGCTCGGGGGCGGCGGACGGCAACGGCGTGGGCGTGGGCTCGGGGGCGGGGCAGGGGCAACGGCGTGGGCGGCGACGACGAGGCAGCCTGGCGGCGATGAGCTCGACGGCGTCGGGGGGAAATGGGCGATGTAAACTGAAACCGCTAAGTGGTGGGTATATATACATGAAGCATTGGTCTCGGTTCGTGGCACAAACCGGTACCGATGCCCCCTATGGTCCCGGTTAGTGCTACGAACCGGGACCAAAGGTCTCATTTCGGCAGCCCAAAGGGCGGGAAGCAGAGCCCATTGGTCCCGGTTCGTTGCACGAACCGGGACCATAGGTAGGCATTCGTACCGGTTTGTGCCACGAACCGGTACGAATGCCCACCTATGGTCCCGGTTCGTGCGTCTAACCGGGACCAATGGCCTGCGCCGCGGTGCGGTGCGGTGGGATTTTTAGTCCCACCTCGCTAGCTGAAGAGCTCCCGCACCTGTTTATAAGCCCTGCTCTGTGTTCCCTTTCGAACTCCTCTGAACTGCAGGCTTACGGGCCTAATGGGACATTGCAATGCGTGTGGGCCTATTGGGCCTGCCGCGGGCTTGAATCCTGGCCCATGGTTGGGTTTCAAGTCGTATTCAGGCCATGTTGGCCCAGTAGATGGCATTTTTTTCTTTTGCTATTTATTTTTTCATTTCTACTTAGAACTGAATACTTATAATTTTTTAGTGATTTCTTTTTTCTTTTAGGTCATAAAAATTATAAACTTTCTGTAAGTGCCATTAGTTTTAAAATTTGAATATTTTAAATTTGAATTTTTTAAAATTTGTGTGAATCACTAGTTTATGAATAACTTTACTATAAAAATTGATTTTTGAGTCATTCTTTTTCCTGCTATTTAATATTACTGTGTTTTATCATTATACTCAATTTGGTAAATTTAGTTAGTCATAACAAATATTATAGGCATTTTTTTCTTTTTTGCTATTTATTTTTTCATTTCTACTTAGAACTAAATACTTATAGTTTTTTAGTGATTTCTTTTTTCTTTTAGGTCACAAAAATTATAAACTTTCTGTTAGTGCCATTAGTTTTAAAATTTGAATAGTTTAAATTTGAATTTTTTAAAATTTGTGTGAATCACAAGTTTGTGATTAACTTTACTAAAAAAATGAACATAGATGCACCTATAGAGAAAATCCGACCTAAATTCATAATCAATTTCTATGAATTTCAGAGGAATTCATTATGGATTTAGGTCAAATTCCCTGTATAGAGGCATCTATTTTCATTTTGAGAGGAGCTCAACAAGGCAGAGAGGGACGAGCTTATAAACCGGTGTGGGCGCCCTTCGGTTGGCGAGGTGGGACTAAACTCTGAGCGCAACGAGGACCAATCCTTTAGTCCCGGTTTGTGGCACAAACCGGGACTAATGGTCATGGGCCAGGGGCGAGCCCTATTTTTTTCCAGTTTTTTTGTTTTGTTTTCTGCATTATTTATTTTCTTTTGTTTTTTGCTTTAATTTTTAATTCTTTTTGCTTTTAGTTTTAGAAAAATTATAAACTTTCTGTTAGTGCCATTAGTTTTCAAATTTGAAAACACTTTTTTAGTTTTTTTAGTTTTCTTTGTTGCTTTATTTATTTTATTTTGTTTCTACTTACAACAAAATACTTATTGTTGCTACTTTTATTTTTTTCCAGTTTTTTTGTTTTGTTTTTTGTATTATTTATTTTGTTTTGTTTTTTGCTTTATTTTTTTAATTCTTTTTGCTTTTAGGTCAGCAAAATTATAAACTTTCTGTTAGTGCCATTAGTTTTAGAAAAATTATAAACTTTCTATTAGTGCCATTAGTTTTCAAATTTTAATAGTTAAAATTTGAATTCTTTGAAATTTGTGTGAATCACAAGTTTGTGATTAACTTTACTAAAAAAATGAACATAGATGCACCTATAGAGAAAATTTGACCTAAATTCATAGTTTTCAAATGAACTCTGAAAAAGTTGGCATAGCATACTCGTGTGGTACAAAGTTGGCATGGTATCATCATAATAGTTGTGGGAGAAAGTCTTCACTTTTTCTTCGCTTGTATCATTTGCATATTGCGCCGTAACCATGGATAATCTTCATCGTTTATCAGGATGCTTGGGTCAGCCTTGACATTGAAGGGAGGAATTTCATGAAACTTTTCATAATCTTCAGACATGTCTGTCTTGCCCTCGACTCCCAGGATGTCCCTTTTTCCTGAAAGAACTATGTGGCGCTTTGGCTCATCATATGATGTATTCGCTTCCTTATCTTTTCTTTTTCTCGGTCTGGTAGACATGTCCTTCACATAGATAACCTGTGCCACATCATTGGCTAGGACGAACGGTTCGTCAGTGTACCCAAGATTTTTCAGATCCACTGTTGTCATTCCGTACTATAGGTCTACCTGTACCCCGCCTCCTGATAGATTGACCCATTTGCACTTAAACAAAGGGACCTTAAAATCATGTCCGTAGTCAAGTTCCCAAATGTCCACTATGTAACCATAATATGTGTCCTTTCCCCTCCCGGTTGCTGCATCAAAGCGGACACCGCTGTTTTGGTTGGTGCTCTTTTGATCTTGGGTGATCGTGTAAAATGTATTCCCATTTATCTCGTATCCTTTGTAAGTCAATACAGTCAAAGATGGTCCCCTGGACAACAAGTACAACTCATCACAAACAGTGTTGTCACCTATGAGACGTGTTTCCAACCAACTGCTGAAAGTCCTGATGTGTTCACATGTAATCCAGTCATCGCACTGCTCCGGGTGTTTGGAGCGCAGACTGTTCTTGTGTTCATCGACATACGGGGTCACCAAGGTAGAGTTCTGTAGAACTGTGTAGTGTGCTTGAGACCAAGAATATCCGTCCCTGCATATTATTGAGTCACTTCCAAGAGTGCCTTTTTCAGTCAGTCTCCCCTCATACCGCGATTTAGGGAGACCTATCTTCTTAAGGCCAGGAATGAAGTCAACACAAAACCCGATGACATCCTCTGTTTGATGGCCCATGGAGATGCTTCCTTCTAGCCTAGCGCGGTTATGGACATATTTCTTTAGGACTCCCATGAACCTCTCAAAGGGGAACATATCGTGTAGAAATACGGGCCCCAGAATGACAATCTCGTCGACTAGATGAACTAGGACGTGCGTCATGATATTGAAGAAGGATGGTGGGACCACCAGCTCGAAACTGACAAGACATTGCGCCACATCACTCCTTAGCCTTGGTACGATTTCTGGATCGATCACCTTCTGAGAGATTGCATTGAGAAATGCACATAGCTTCACAATGGCTAATCGGGCGTTTTCCGGTAGAAGCCCCCTCAATGCAACCGGAAGCAGTTGTGTCATAATCACGTGGCAGTCATGAGACTTTAGGTTTTGGAACTTTTTCTCTGGCATATTTATTATTCCCTTTATATTCGACGAGAAGCCAGTCAGGACCTTCATACTGAGCAGGCATTCAAAGAAGATTTCTTTCTCTTCTTTCGTAATAGCGTAGCTGGCAGGACCTTCATACTGCTTCGGAGGCATCCCGTCTTTTTCGTGCAAACGTTGCAGGTCCTCCCGTGCCTCAGGTTTATCTTTTGTCTTTCCATACACACCCAAGAAGCCTAGCAGGTTCACGCAAATGTTCTTCGTCACGTGCATCACGTCGATTGAAGAGCGGACCTCTAGGTCTTTCTAGTAGGGTAGGTCCCAAAATATAGATTTCTTCTTCCACATGGGTGCGTGTCCCTCAGCGTCATTCGGAACAGCTAGTGCGCCTGGACCCTTTCCAAAGATTACGTGTAAATCATTGACCATAGCAAGTACGTGATCACCGGTACGCATGGCAGACTTCTTCCGGTGATCTGCCTCACCTTTGAAATGCTTGCCTTTCTTTTGACATTGATGGTTGGTCGGAAGAAATCGACGATGGCCCAGGTACACATTCTTCCTGCATTTATCCAGGTATATACTTTCAGTGTCATCTAAACAGTGCGTGCATGCGTGGTATCCTTTGTTTGTCTGTCCTGAAAGGTTACTGAGAGCGGGCCAATCGTTGATGGTCACGAACAGCAACGCCTTTAGGTTAAATTCCTCCTGTCTGTGCTCATCCCACGTACGTACACGTTTCCATTCCACAGCTGTAAAAGTTCTTCAACTAATGGCCTTAGGTACACATCAATGTCGTTGCCGGGTTGCTTTGGGCCTTGGATGAGAACTGGCATCATAATGAACTTCCGCTTCATGCACATCCAAGGAGGAAGGTTATACATACATAGAGTCATGGGCCAGGTGCTGTGATTGCTGCTCTGCTCCCCGAAAGGATTAATGCCATCCGCGCTTAAAGCAAACCATACGTTCCTTGGGTCCTTTGCAAACTCATCCCAGTACTTTCTCTCGATTTTTCTCCACTGCGACCCGTCATCGGGTGCTCTCAACTTCCCGTCTTTCTTATGGTCCTCACCGTGCCATCGCATCAACTTGGCATGCTCTCCATTTCTGAATAGACGTTTCAACCGTGGTATTATAGGAGCATACCACATCACCTTCGCAGGAACCCTCTTCTTGGGGGGCTCGCCGTCAACATCACCAGGGTCATCTCGTCTGATCTTATACCGCAATGCACCGCATACCGGGCATGCGTTTAGATCCTTGTATGCACCGCGGTAGAGGATGGAGTCATTAGGGCATGCATGTATCTTCTCCACCTCCAATCCTAGAGGGCATACGATCTTCTTTGCTGCGTATGTACTGTAGGGCAATTCGTTATCCTTTGGAAGCTTTTTCTTCAATTTTTTCAGTAGCTTCTCAAATCCTTTGTCAGGCACAGCATTCTCTGCCTTCCACTGCAGCAATTCCAGTACGGTACCGAGCTTTGTGTTGCCATCTTCGCAATTGGGGTACAACCCTTTTTTGTGATCCTCTAACATGCGATCGAACTTCAGCTTCTCCTTTTGACTTTCGCATTGCGTCCTTGCATTGACAATGACCCGATGGAGATCATCATCATCGGGCACATCGTCTGGTTCCTCTTGATCTTCAGCAGCTTCACCCGTTGCAGCATCATTGGGCACATCGTCTGGTTCCTCTTGATCTTCACCAGCTCCCCCCGTTGCAGCATCACCGTATTCAGGGGGCACATAGTTGTCATCGTACTCTTATTCTTCGCCGTCTTCCATCATAACCCCTATTTCTCCGTGCCTCGTCCAAACATTATAGTGTGGCATGAAACCCTTGTAAAGCAGGTGGGAGTGAAGGATTTTCCGGTTAGAGTAAGACATCGTATTCCCACATTCAGTGCATGGACAACACATAAAACCATTTTGCTTGTTTGCCTCAGCCGCATCGAGAAACTTTTGCACGCCCTTAATGTACTCGGAGGTGTGTCTGTCACCGTACATCCATTGCCGGTTCATCTGCGTGCATTATATATAATTAAGTGTCCAAATTAATAGAAGTTCATCATCACATTAAAACCAAAGTACATACATAGTTCTCATCTAACAACATATAGCTCTCCAGAGCATCTAATTAATTAAACCATACATTGAAACTATGTAAAACATTTCAATGCGAAAACAAATGCGATCATAATCGCAACCAGGGTAACAATTGATCCAACGGCATAATGATACCAAGCATCGGTATGAATGGCATATTTTCTAATCTTTCTAATCTTCAAGCGCATTGCATCCATCTTGATCTTGTGATCATCGACGACATCCACAACATGCAACTCCAATATCATCTTCTCCTTCTCAATTTTTTTATTTTTTCCTTCAAGAAATTGTTTTCTTCTTCAACTAAATTTAACCTCTCGACAATAGGGTCGGTTGGAATTTCCGGTTCACATACATCCTAGATAAATAAAATCTATGTCACGTTGGTCGGCATAATTTTCATAAACATTAAATGAACCAATAGTTATAAAGATAATATATATACCACCTCCGAATCATAGACAGGACGAGGGCCGACGGGGGCGGATACCAAAACCATCGCACTATATAAGATGCAATAATAAAAGTAAGAAAATAATACAAGTATCTATGTAAACATACAAGTAAGAATATTTTTTCCTTTCAGAAAGAAGATAAGAACAAGAGGCTCACCACGGTGGTGCCGGCGATGAGCTCGGCGCGGGTGATCGACGGCGGTGAAGACGGGGACGGGGCGTGACGGACCGCTAAACCTAGACAAATATTGAGGAAAATGGAGTTTGGAGGTCGAGCTTGGAGAGGAGAAAGCTTAAGTAGTGTGGCTCGGGCATTCCATCGAACACCTTGTGTGCATAGGAGGTGAGCTAGAGCAGCACCAAGCCCTCTCCCCCTCGGCGAGAAAAAACAGAGCAATGTGCTCTGCTCTTACACGAGGGGGTATATATAGGGACCTCATTGGTCCCGATTGGTGGCATGAACCGGGACTAAAGGGGAGCCTTTGGTCCCGGTTCAAGCTACCAACCGGGACCAATGGTGGTGGGACAGGAGCGAGGCCCATTGGTCCCGGTTCGTCCCACCAACTGGGACCAAAAGGTCCAGACGAACCGGAACCAATGGCCCACGTGGCCCGGCCGGCCCCCTGGGCTCATGAACTGGGTCCAATGCCCCCATTGGTCCCGGTTCTGGACTGAACTGGGACTAATGGGCTGACCCGGCCTGGGCCTTTGCCCCCTTTTCTACTAGTGAGGGGCGCTCCTGCACCTTAAATATGAGAGTCTCCGGCATCCATGTAGTGTCACTAAAAGGTCTGTTAGAATAAATCCGAGGCATATCGTAGATCATCCAAGGACCAAGTAATTACACGAGCACGACACCGAGATTTCTTAACAAGGTTCACCGATATGGCTACATCCCTGGGGTATGACTACGGGTGCTTCTCCCCGTGACACCGTCACAATACCGCACACCGGCCACCCGGGTGCCGGCACACGCCGCTGGCTCCTCCTTGCGCGCCTGTGCTATTATGTTGGCATAAGTTACATCGTGTGTCTACCCCCGCTATATATGAGAGGCCTAGGATACAAGTGTCCTATTAGGACACGACTGCATATCCTATCTAAACACAATACAACTCAGAGTCCAACTGTAACCTAACTTGTACACAATATTCGACACAACTCTAACAAACTCCACCTTGGCGAATATTCTTCACCACCTTGAATTTGCCAATGCGTCAAACTTCCATGTACATTGGACTTGAGCTTATCCCATGAGCACCGCTGCTACTCCAAAGACTCCATATGACTCCACCTGCAACTTGTAGTCCCTTCTTTTCATGACCACAGTCAACACTCGAGCAAAATTAAGTTCCTTGTTACTCTAGTTTGTGCTCCCAACTTTCAGAGTATCAGTCCAACGTCATCACACACTGATCACTGACCTGCGTGAAAGTGAACAACTCACATATTGGATGTCACACATAAGAGTTACCTGAACTCAACATCACCGCTCCTTTCTTGACCGCCTGTCTGAAACTTGAAGGAATTTCACCATTGCTTTTAGTCATCCCGAGTCAAATTCGCAATTGTCTCACCACATGTATGACCACCAGAGCCCTGGCCCGTCTCCTTGTCCCGTGCATACCGCACACCTCGCCGTTATTACTGCGTCGAGCCTCCGCTGTCCCGGTCGAGTCTCAAGGGCCGCGAACCCACACCACTCAACCCCACTGCAGAGTACCACCGATCATCACCGACCGATGACGAGTTTCACGCTTTCATCAGACCACTGGGCTCCAATCCGAACTACGTGTCACTCACTTTTTTCCAGCTGAATAGGCTTCGACTCTCTGTGCACTTACGCCGTAGCCCCTCAATCCAGCTCCACCTTCAACATGACTCCATGGTGGCTGTACGTGCCACCCCGCGCCCCGTCGATATAAGCCCTCATGTGCACCGTCTTGAATCAACCCCGCGCCATAGCCTTGTCGAAGCCACACAAGTCCTCTAACCTGCGCCACGTGTTTCCACGCCCCAGAAGTCGGCCACCATCAGCATCACGCTCCTATGTCGCCACCGCTGATCCCGCACCGTTTTTTGTACCAACCGACTTGCGTCGATCCGTCAGACTGTCCAAGTCTGGCCCAGCCAAACTTATCCGACTGCATGACACACTCGAGACTCCCAAAACGTCTTCCACGAATCTCCATCCATCACCAGATAATTCCATCTTAGCTGACATGACTTCCTGCAACACCTTCAAGCATCCCTGTCGTGCCAACAAATTTTTCATCCTGTGAAAAATTAACCGAGCTCCACCACAATGCCCCAAGTACACAAACAAAACCTGATAAGGTACACCCCTGTGTACTAATAGCAAAAATCGTGATATGCTCCTAGCTCAATATATGATGCTAGTGTTGTCTTGCCAAGTCTCTGCTTTCCAATGGATGCACAACGTGATGGTCTTTTTCCCTCCGCTCAAAACGATCTGTTTGTGCCTCTTTCCGTGTCCTACACGGAACCTGGTCCTCTCTTTTTCTTTTCCAAAACAAATCTCACTACGGCTTCCCGATCAGCCTGGCCACGTCCTTGCGCTTCCACGTACACCCTCACGCTTCCAACCCGGCCAGCATCGCTAGCCCTCCAGGCTCCAAGCCTGCCGCCCCAGCACGCCATGCCACACAGGGCTCAGCCAGCCACGCGCTTTTCTACGCGGCCTCCAAAGCCGAGCCGAGCCATCTGATCTGCTGCTCCCTCATTCCAGTCGCTGATTTCTAATTCCAATCGATCTCAACTGCTTCGATTAACAGCTTGATCATGCCGAGTACGACCTTTCGGCCGCTTCCAACTTGACGCTGGTTATTAAACGAATTGGATTTCCTCGCAGCAACTCCACACAAACTCCTCAAGATCAACTCAATCACAGCCTTCGAACAACCTAGCTCATTATACCACTTGTTAGAATAAATCCGAGGCATATCGTAGATCATCCAAGGATCAAGCAATCACACAAGCACGACACCGAGATTTGTTAACGAGGTTCACCGATATGGCTACATCCCCGGGCATGACTACGGGCGCTCCTCCCCGTGACACCGTCACAATACCGCACACCGGCCACCCGGGCGCCGGCACATGCCGCCGGCTCCCCCTTGCGTGCCTGTGCTATTATGTTGGCATATGTTAGATCGTGTGTCTACCCCCGTTATATATGAGAGGCCTAGGATACAAGTGTCTTATTAGGACATGACTACATATCCTATCTAAACACAATACAACTCAGAGTCCAACTGTAACCTAACTTATACACAATATTCGACACAACTCTAACAAGGTCCCTTGCACTAAAATATTCCACATAGTAGGCGTAACATGCTTGTGTCACCGGCAGCTGAACCATAATCTCCCACACATGCACGCATGATTTTTGTCGTTGTTGCCGATAACAACGTTTTGTGCACTGCCAGATCCGCATGCCGAGGCCTTGAATTAAAAGTATATGGCCATATTCTTGTGGTATGCTCATGACATTTAATTGCCTTCGCCTTAATATCACAGCTAGACGTGCTCATATTCTTCCATGATGATGGTGACAACCTTAGTTCGGCATGCATGTATGAAGGCGTGTCATATTCTGCGATGATAATGGTGTGTTGTCTTATGCTACGCATGGACGTAATACCGACATGTATGGCGCGTGTCATGGTAGTATTACTGGTGATCAGCTGGCGCGTGTCATGGTTACACATAAATGGCTTTAATAGTTGAAAGAGAGTTTTGCTATAAACGCACGACAGAGTACAGCGCAACACATGCCCACCATTAGTTGCAGGTACGCTGACATCTCAACGCCTCATCATCACACATTGCATGTGCATTTACTACGTGCATTATCATTCTGTGTTGTCGTTTGCTCTTTGCTTAGCATAAATACATGATGGGAAAGTACGATACGAGATGCGCACAAGGTCTTCTAAAGTCTCAAACACATGATGATGATAACAAACATAATCACAGAGCTGGCTCCCGTGACATGGTCACCGGCACCGGAAAAAATGGCTTGGGAAAGTAGGAGACGTGGGAGCTCCGGGAGCCGAGTGGTAAACACAAGACACGCGCATGGCCACACGAGCAGTGTCACGTGGCGCCGACACTTGGCAGCGGCAGTGCGCGCGGCATGGGTATGTGTTGATGACCTGAATGTGACGGGGCACTACGCTGCTGTAGACGCATACACTCAGCTACCTCGGACTTTAGAAGACATTCCGATGTTGGTATGTCTTACACGACCGTGTGGTTCTTAGAGGTACACATATTCATGCATACTATTTTAAAACTACATATACATGTCACTACACCATAACACTACATTCCCAACAACCTACTTGGTCGGGAAAACAACTTCCGCCAACAAACAGTCGGTCGGGAAACACTATTGCCGACCAATCGTGTCCGTTCGGGAAAGTCTAGACGGGAAAACCCTTTCCCGACCAACATATCTTTCCCGACCAACTGCTTTATGGGTATGGCGAATCTTTCCCGACCAACAATATGTTGGGCTTGCCATGGGCCTTTCCCGACCAACAGCCCGTTGGGGTAGCCGTGGGCCTTTCCCGACCAACTATCGGATGGGAATTCTTTCCCGACCAACATTCTATTTGGCCTATTTTAGCCTTTCCCAACTGACAGTCGGGCAGGGTTTGTTTTGCCAACCAACAATCAGACGGCGTTTTCTTTTGTGACCAAAAATTCATTTACATTTTGTTTATCCAATCACAACTTTAACTAACATATGGTACTGATTGTCACATACATATAGTTCATGTGTTCTAAGCATAATCAAAGACATCATACATCAGGTGCACCAAACATTTTTTATTCCATTCTCTAATGGTCACATACATACACATCATTCTGTTCTAAACATAATCACCAATACACCATACATCAGGTTCAACAAAGGACGCAGTTGTACAAAATGAAAAGTAAAACATTCGGTGATGCGGATCGCTGGCTTCATGGGTCATTGTGAGTCGAGTCCTTATGGTTGCTTCCTACAAAAGTTAAACAAGTCTCATTAGAATGATCAATTAATTTATGAAATTGAATGCGGCCAGAATTCACATGTGTACTGTGCACACACAACAGCAGAAAGAAGAATACACTTACCTAATCTACAAAACTAGCATTTCTGGTCGTGAAGACCGCCAATCAACATCCAGCAATAGACATGGATGTGGCATAGAAGCCCTCTGTCCACCTTTTGTCTATCCATTTGAAAGGAAATGCATCATTTACTCTGTATGATTGCTGATCATAGAGTGTGCTGAGGATATACTTAAGTTACTGTACATAGGTACTAGCCAATATTCCAACACTTGTTTCCAAAAAAATAAACATACAACTTTATAGATAGTGGATAAAATGAGCTGGAAGCTAAATAAATATAACTGTGACTCTTTCAGTAGATGTACAGTTTTCTAGTATTTCACACTGGATATAGCTACCTGGTAGCTAATTATAGATGTGACTCTTTCAGAATGCCCGAAAGTATCGTCTTAGCTCCTAAAAACTACGAGTAAGAAGAAAAGAGGCTACAACACCAAAGTAGATTAACCTGGTATCCCTGCCAAGGTAGGCGGACGCAGACTAGTATTTAGGTTTGACCTGAATACACCATGATAATTGAAATCATTGGTATTGGATTGTATACTCTGTTGAATTTGTCGCAAAAGGGTAAAATTCCAGACTGTATAATCAAAGCCATGAACAAAATCCATCAAAATCGAGCATTTACAGCAAGTAGGATGGAACCAATATACTAATATTCCAGATTGTACCCTACTTTTTTAGAAAGAAATAAATATACACAAAAACGACAGCGAAAAATTATCACTTACTATCTTACTGTAAGTGAACGACAGTGTAACTACTACATCGTAGTAAGATTCGCCATACTTTTGGTTAGACAAATAGAGGACAACATCCATGTAAACCACCTTTCTAAGAGCATTTCCATGTTATGAACCTGCATGATCTACGATCATTTAAGTATATGCTCCAGAAACTAATTAAGTTCTGCATTTTTTTGTTGATATTCAGATCTGCTATAGCTTCTTCCATTGCTTGATGATGCACTATATATTTTTATACCTTCATATCCAAAACCATCTCCTTTCTTGTATAAGTGCCCCTAACATGGAAGAGGTAAGAATATATTTGGTGCTTTTGTTTTTTGTACAGATGGGAAAAATATAGGAATACCAGTAGAGCGACTGCAGAAACTTTGACAGTTCTTCATATACACAACCCTTTTACTCAAGGAATAAGGGGAACATGATGCAAGGAATGCAACCTCAGCACTTGGACAGTAGTAATTAGAAGACTGTAGGGAAGTATATTAGAGTGTCCTGTTTAATGTAACCCAATTTTCCTTTTGTTTATTTCTTGGATGAACTTTCAGACATACCGGTCGTACCAATTACTGTGGTAGTTTCAGATTAACACCTGAGATTAGTATGCCATGATATTAACAGCAAATGGCCAGGAATGACATATATGCCATAATTTATATATATTGCCGACGGTCTAAACAGGAGGAGGAGCAGCAGGAATAGCAAGTGAATGTCAAGGAACTTTATTTAAGGATAACCAAATTACCCGATAAATTTCATTGAAAGAGAAAAAAAATGGGCCAAAGACACAAGTTCCCCTTTTATGAATGTACATACTCCCTCCGTCCCAAAATTCTTGTCTTGAATTTTGGGACGGAGGGAGTACATAATATCAGTATAATCTCATGTTTTTGTTTGCCCTACAATGTATTATTGCTAAAAACAAGCATGATCCTGCAGGGATAACTATACCATGTCTGTATATTTGATCCTGCAGGTACGACTTAATAGCCAAATAAAACATAATAACCCACCTTTCAGGATTCCAGGCGTCATTCGGATCCCATTGAATAGTGGCATTCCTGGTTAGTACTGTTTCCACCCTTCATTTGCTGGGCATTGCTTTAAATGTTCACCTACAAGGTTTTACATGTGGTGTCACGTTCTCCATACAAGAATAACTATTAGAAATCAAAATCTGAAATAAACAAGTTGAACACAAGGTGTTATTTGTCAAGGAGGACCAAGCGAATGATATCCAATTCAACAAAGAAAAACATGGTGTTCCATAGAGCAGATGCTTACCATTTCTCACCAAGTAGTATGGTTCAGCTCAACACTAAATTTCATTTATTTCAGAGAAGCGTAGATGTAAAACATATCTAAATAACAGATTGAGGCCCCTTTCTTTATTGTACACTTAACTCAATCAAGCATGTAAGCAAGACACTAAACCAGGAACGAATCAAACGGTGCCGCACTAGCAGGACATGGTCATGAACAACATAATTAATTGGATTATGATTACCATGAGAAATATCTAGAAGTTGAATCATAGGGTGAACAGACTTTGATGGCTGCAATGGACATTTCAAAGCTTTAAAAGCGAGATTGTACTACAAAACTGCTAGTTCAGATGTCACATGTAGGTGAAAACACTTGCAATACTAAAGTAATCTACTTCAGCAATCAACATACATGATCTATGTTTAAGGAAAATCCAAAGTGTGAAAAGGGGTTGTATACATTAATTGCATCCACACTTAAGGAGGGCCTCAATACATGGGGTGGAGAAACTCACCAAAGTGGTTGCAACAAGCACGTTAGATGACTTGAAGATGAACGCCCACGATGTAGTTTTCTAAATAAAAAATCACATAAGAACCAAAGCCTAAACAAAACATTCAGTACTTGTTCACACACTGCATTGGCTGGGAGCTAATAGCAATAGACTAGGATGACATATTAGAAAAGCTTAGAGAAGCTCTCGTAAGAGAAAAAGTACATATTGTTCTTTATTGTTCAGTACATATTGTTCTTTAGCTCTAATATATAACCATAAAAGTACAGTCTAACAACTTCAAAAAATCTAGCAGCCAAATTAGTTATAGACAAAGCATTACCTGGACATTCAGCTCATAAATTTTATAAAAAAGATAAGTTTGCTAGCCACCATTTCCTGCTCTTTTTATCATTTTAGGTATTCACACCAGTTTTGAATTAAAGTGCCAGGCTCCAAGCTACTAAATCACAACATCATCTACTGAAAGAAAGAAAAAAGAGCCTCTACACACCACATCTTATGAACAAAATTCATCTGAAACTGAAATTGGTTCAAGTCATCATATACCAACAGATCTGACGATAATGTTTTCTAAGCAAAGAACAACCACAGACAGTGCACTAAATCACAGACGAGAAACATAATGTTGAAGGATTTTTAAGAGAGTTGCCTCACCCATCATTGCACAGTTGCAAAAACAACACACATCTTTTGACATCCACACATAAGGGGGTCGTCAAGACTCGGGGCAGAGAAACTCACCAGAGTGTGGTTGCACGTCAAATGGATATGGTCTCTTGAAGATGAACGCTAGACGTCTAGTCTTCTGAAGAAGAACCCGCCAGTGCTGATGTGTTCCGATCTGGGAGATGAATTTGGTTGTTAGGTTCGAGAAACGGAGCGGGGGGAGAGCGGAGGGGGGGAGGGAGTTGCCTCACCGTGGGAAATTGCTGGCAGCGGCAGCAAGGAGCTGGGCGGCGATGATGGGAAGCAGGCCGGTTTGGGGGCACCGGTGGAGAGGCAGGACGACGCGGGGGCGGCAGTGAAGAAGCAAGATGGCGTGGAGCAGTGCCCCGCCACGGCCGACAGGAGCTTCTGACACTGGTTGAGCCTAATCTTCACCGGGATCTACCCGGTGCCCAGGACGATGACGAGGCCGGAGTTCTTGGTGACGGGATGGGGACGGAGCACCTTGGTGGAGGAGAGGGTACGAGTTCGTGGGGGATGGGCGGTGTGGGGCGCCGGGAGGGTTTGAGGACGACGACGCACGCGGTGTAACGGCCGACCGGAGAGAACAGTGAGCGTCGTGACTCGTGATGTGCGGTGCGAGTGGCGGCTCGTGGTGGGGGAATTAGGGATTCCACGGGACCTGGAGGAAAAGAGCGGTGAGGTTCGCGGGCTGTGCCAAAATTTAGCGCTAAAAATTTGCGTCTGCGCGCGCTTGGCCCATTTAGCCACAGGCGGTCGGTCGGCGTTATTTGCCGACCCACAGTTCGATGGGTACAAGAGAATTTCCGACCGACAGCTCGATGGCAAATGTGCATGCATTCCCGACCAATAATTTGTTAGCATACGAAGGTTTTCCCGACCAACAGTCTGACAAGAGTTTTCTCCTCTACTGATCGGTCGGTAATAGACATCTTTTCCAACACACGTCAGTAGGGAATACTGTACCGTGGTAACCTGACCATCGAAATTGCATCGTCATTGCACTCATGTTTCTCAAGGTTTGCAAATATCCAATTGTAGGGCAAAGTTTGTTTACAACCAATGACCTGGCTAGCCCATATTTGGCATAACCACTTCTTACAAAAACTAGTAGAGATAAGCCAGATAGTTTGTTTGTCAACTAATTAATAGCTAATATTTTGTGCTCATCCATACACTGGTAAGAAAAACTTTCCCATGAAACTAACCATGCTCTTAGTCTGCAAGACCCAACAAGAGTCTGGTTCCTCTTATTCTACAGTTTCTTGCTAACTCTGCTCGTCTCGTGCATCGTGGGACCATATAATAATGGTGCGGGCGACTATGCAGTTCCAGATAATGAACAACTACAACCAAATCTTTTCCTAATGGCTCCCAAATCTAACATATTTGTAGTAATGTGCATATGCTATAATGTCCGTTCTATTGTTGAAACATGACTTTAGTAGAGTAAAATTGAGGACAATTGTCTTGAGGAGTAATGTATCCATAGCGGCTAGCTCACTTGAGATGAATAAAACCTATATGTATCTTTCTTCACTCTGTTCCTTGCTAGGTGATCATTACAAACCAGGGTGGATGTGAGCTATATATACACTTGTTTGGTGAATGGGAGCAAGTAAGAAATAAATGCAGTAATAATTCGTCACACTAGTCATCACCCCATGCACCTGCACAGTCTAGCTATTATTTGATACGTAATAATTAATGGAATTATATTAACATGCATAACGTAGGATGTTAAATTACAGATAGTATCATACCACGTGACAAATGATAAGTTATTTGAAACAATGATAACAAACAATGACCAAATATATTTGTTTACTTTTCTAAGTTCATGCAGATGGGTACATGTTTTTTTTTGGGTGTGAATTGGGATGCCGAATCCTTTTTCTGAAAGTAAGTGGTGTCTTTTTATAAGCCAGGACTTCTAATAGATCTTTACCATCAAATTATGTGTAGTATCATTGTGTGTTGTCGTTTGTTCTTTGCTGGGCATGAATACATGATGGGCATGTATGATACGAGATGCCCACAAGATATTGGAAAGTCTCAAGCGCATGATGATGATAACAAACATAATCACCGAGCTGGCTCCCGTGCTATGGTCATCGGCACCGGCAAAAATGGCATTGGAAAGTTGGGGACATGGGAGCTCTGGGAGCCGAGTGGTAAACACAAGACGTGTGCGCATGGCTGCACGTGCAGCGTCACACGGCGCCGACACTCGGCAGCGGCAACGTGTGTGGCAAGGTGTCCGGCGTTGAGGCGTCTCCCGGACAGGAAGGCGGAGCGGCAAGCGGCAAGTGCGCGGCAACTTTTTTGATGGGTTTTCCTTGCGGCTTGCCCACAACAGTAGGCACCCCGCAACCTCGCAAGAATGGGCCCCCGGCAGTAGGCACCGGATCTGAAGAGAGAAACCTTTATGAAGACTCATTGGTGACCACCACATCCACCGATGTAGTGAGATAGCACCACCACATGCCGCAACCTGCTCAGAACGTCAGTTTGCCCGGTAGCAGTACCTACTGGCAAGGATCTCATCATTGACAACATGCTTTAAGATCCGAGCGATGGACAACTTTTATTCCCGTCTTTCTATTATTCAAATTGAATACTAGACATAATACAACTATGGGCCACAAGCATTTGTGCTTGATATGGCAGGGATGAAAGCATTGTTACAGTACCCACTGTCTCTCTTCTCTCACATATAAATCCATCCTTTTATTTCACCTTCACTAAATTAAATCATCAATATCGTTTGAAATATAAGTTCATTTTTGAAATAATTTATATTTGAACTCCTGCCACCAAGACCTTTAGAACTAGAACAATATTGGATACATTGCAAGCACATTTAATTTTCAACGTTTCACATTTCGTACGTTGAACAAACTGATTTTACTAGAAAAATTGAAACAAACCTTTTTCACTAGGAATATGTGAAACAAACCCATTTCGCTAGAAATCTATTTAACCCAATTATATTTTAGATACAAGAAAAACCTGTTTCACATACACTAAAAATGCCAATTGAAATAGTTGTGACATTTAAATGTGTCACACAAAATATAATTGTAATATAGGTTCAGAAATTGTGAATTGGTAACCGCACAAAGTGAATTATAATGTATTATTGTGAAACAGATTATTTTTGAAATGTGAAATAAATTCTTAAAATGTGCAATTGAAATAGATGTGTTTTTTATGATGATTTTTTTTACAAATGTGTAACAGTTTATTCCAAAAGAGTGAAATATGTTATTTCAACAATGTGTAATAGAAATAGATGCGATTTTGTTGAAACAAGCTAGTGGAAAGTAAAATGTTGGTTCTGAATTGTAAGAGTAACTACAAAAAGTGAAATTTAAATGTATCATTGTGAAACTGATTATTTGGAAGTGTGTAACAATTTATTTCAAGAGAGTGAAATATCTGTTTTGAAAATTGTGCAATTGAACTAAATGTATTTTTTATGAAACAAGCTAGTGAAAAGTGAGATATATGTTCTGAATTGTTAAATAGTAACTACAGAAAGTGAAATTGTTTGTATCATTGTGAAATTGATTATTTTCAAAATGTGAAATATGCATTCGAGTTTGAACATGATTGAAAAATATCAAAGATTGATCTCATTAAAGGTTTCGACGCAAGGAGTTTAATTTTTTTTCAAAAACTCTTATATGGTTTAAATTATATGGATGTTTTAAATTAGACAAAGTGAAAGAAATGGTTGAATTTATTGTGTGGGAGAAGACAGAGAGTGTTCCGCCATATTGCTGCCATACATGCATGTAGAGTACAGCTGTGGGGGCCAGATGCTGAAATATCAATATTCTTTAAACATGAGAAACCATTATACAACATGGAAAGAGAATATATGATGTTGGATGGCAATCGCTGATTGGTGTACCTACCAATACCACGTAATTTTTCACTTTAGCAACCTGCTCATCGTCCTAGGAAATCGACCTTAGGCCGGACCACCACACACATCGAAGCGAGCTAGCAGCGTGTCTTATTTTCCTTGCTATTGTTTCTTCTTATAAACCATGTGTTTTCGATCCGGGAAACTGCATTCTATTAACAAGTGCTTATAGAAATTAAACCACCTTTATCTTTAGCAGACATTCCCATGGATTCAATAACATCTCTTGGAAAAATAAAACAATCTACATCTGAAACCAGATCAAAGGTAACCAATCCTTTTTTTGGTGCCGTTGGCGGGAATCATTTCTGCTACCTTAGTAAGGTGACTAGAGCCCTTGTTTTTACTTTTAGTTTTTAATGTTTACTTTGTTTTGTCCTTAGTTTATCTTTATGCAAGTTTATCAATAACTAAAAAAGATTTGTATTATGTGTGCACTCTAGATGAAGATTTTATGCGTGCACTTATTGCACAACCTGCAGTTGAAGCTCAACAATTTGATATTAAATCTCACATTGTTAGTTGTTACCATGGTTCAGTAAAACCAGTTCGGAGACTCTACTTCTGGGAATGCAGATACGCATCTACAAACTTTTTGTACTATTAGTTTCCATGGAGAAAACACAGCACGTTACAGTGAGTCAGTGACTGTTATACATTTTTTCTGCAGTACGTAATTCCTGGCACCATTTGATCAAGCTATCTAGTACGGATGCACGGAACATACCTTGAATTCAAACTGCACACGCATGCACGATTTAAGCAACTTTTCACACTTTCTAATGCCTTTCTTTTGAAATAACACAACATGTTTTAGATACAGCTGCAGCACATAATTCCTGGCACCACTTTCTCTGCTGATCTACAAAGAGTAGTCTCCTCACTCAACTAGCTAGGTGCCTAGATAGCAAGCACCATATACATATACCAATCTGACCTCTTAGCAGAACTGTTAAAATAAATCCGAGGCATACCGTCAATTATCCAAGGACCAAGCAATCACAGGAGCACGACACCGAGATTTGTTAATGAAATTCACTGATATAGCTACACCCCAAGGCCTGACTACGGATGCTCCTCCCCGTGACACCGTCACAATACCGCACCCCGGCCGCCCGGGCGCCGGCACACGCCGCCGGCTCCCCCGCATGCCCGTGCTATTATGTTGGCATAGGTTGCATCGTGTGTCTACCTCCGCTATATATGAGAGGCCTAGGATACAAGTGTTCTACTTGGACATGCCTCCTACCCTGTCAGTCATAAAACAAGTCCAACTGTAACCTATCTTGTACAATAATATTCGACACAATTCTAATAAACTCCACCTTGGCGAATATTCTTCACCACCTTGGATTTATCCATGCGTCGAACCTCCATGTATATTGGACTTGAGATACGCCATGAGCACCGCTGCTACTCCCAGACTTCACGTGACTCCACCTGCAACTATAGTCCCTTCTTGTCTTCTTCATTGTCAGCACTCGAGCAAAATTAAGCTCCTCATTACTCTACGTTGTGCTCCCAACTTCCGGAGTATCCGCTGAACGCCATCACACACCGGCCACTGTCTGCGTGAAAATGAACAACACACATATTGGAGGTCACATATAAGAGTTACCTAAACTGCTTGTCTGAAACTTGAAGGAATTTCACCGTCGCCCTGTGCCACCCTGAGTCAAATTCGCAGTTGTCTCACCCTTCTTCCGGATAGTCTCTGACTTGTCACGCCGCTATAGCACTCTACCTCCTTCTGTCTTGTCATCCGCACTTTGCCATGTGCACTGAACATAACAGAATATACGGCCATGTACTCTCAGCTTTTGACAATTCCAGACTCTTCGCCACTTTCTCAGATTCTCCATGGTCAACTCTTGTCCATCTTCCGGCACTGATAGACCCAGTAACCAACTTGAATCCGGTACTCGTCAACACTGCTTCAGAACCCCCTGCACAATTTGTCTGACCACCAGTGCCTTGGTCTGTCGCTGTGTCCCGTGCTTACCGCACGCCTTGCCGCCATCACCGCGTCGAGCCTCTATTGTCCTGGTCGAGTCTCTAGGGCTGCAGACCCACACCACTCAAACCCCTACTGCAGAGAACCACCGATCATCACCGACCGATGCCGAGTATCACGCCTCCATCAGACCATTGGGCCCCAGTCCGATCCACGTGTCTCTTGCTATCCCGCTGAAATAGGCTTCGACTCTCCATGCATTAACGCCATAGCCCCTCCATCAACACAGAGTGTAGTCCTCCATCAGACTCCAGCTCCACCTTCAACATGACTCTATGTAGCTGGCCACGCTACCCTGCCCCCTATCGACTTCAAGCTCTCTCATGTGTACACAACCTTGAATCAACCCTGCGTCATTATCTTGTCAAAGCCGCACAAGCCCTCAGGCCTGCACCACGTGTTTCCACGCCCCAGAAGTCGGCCATCATCAGCATCACGCTCATATGTCGTTGTCGCCGAAATCACCACCGTCTTCTACTTTGACCGACATCCCCGTCGATCCATCAGACTATCCAGTGCGACCCAGCCAAAAAATATCCGACTGCAACCATGCTCCACCTTGCGTCATGACCAGCCTCGCACATCTCAATGCATTGCTTGACGCCCTGTGTTTGCATGATCCTGTCACAACGCGCTCCAGATTCTTCCGAACCTTATACGCACGTCTTCCGTCCTTTGTCGTACACACTCCAAGCACTTTCCGTGAACTTGACCCATCAGAAAATACCATCCCCGCAGACTTGACCCTGATAGATACCTTCTGCAGAATTTTCTCTTAGCTCCTTTTGCTAGTACTTAAATGTACGCGTAGAACCCTTTTGTTTTAGAACTTGTCCCAAGCATCTTGGCAGCTCCATTGCTTCACGGTATCTTACATCTGCACCTGGTGTAGCCTTTTTTTGTGTACACATCAAAGCACACACCACACGTACAAACTTGCATCTGACAAAGCCTCGCTGCACCACATGCCTTCTCTGACTTGCTTCAAACCTTTTTTTTTTCTTCTCAACAAATCCTCGTTGCATGGCTTCCCTCGGTTCTGTACGCTCCAGCCCCTGGTAACCACGCTCCGCGATCGCTAGCGCACGCCTCAGCCTGCCAAACAGCCTTACATGGGCCCAGGGCCCCTGCAGCCGCTTGCCTGCTTTCACACGGCCTCCTGCGCCACCTGCGGGCCACGCCTAGCCTAGGCCCCCCTGCGTTGCAGCTTCCTGCTGCAGGTGCCCAACCGATCGAGACTTGATTGATCCCTCTCATCAAGACTCTGCTGCTCGCATGTTTCGCCGCCGCCGCTTTCGATCTATCGAACCGATCTTGCCGCCCGCTGATGCAACTCATCGATGCCAGCTGCTGCCAATCCCGATTGCTTCTTGGAGAACTACAACAACCGCGAACACTTCATCGCTGCCTCCTGGATACAACTAGCCAGCAACGACTCGCCGACTAACTCCGCTCTCACGGCTGCGATTCCTTTGCACACAAGTCCGTTGATACGTTCTTCCTCCACTTAATCAACTTCCACGGCCTCTTGGAACCTTGCTCATGATACCACTTGTTAAAATAAATCTGAGGCATACCGTCAATTATCCGAGGACCAAGCAATCATACGAGCACGACACTGAGATTTGTTAACGAGGTTCACCGATATGGCTACATCCTCGGGGCCTGACTACAGGCGCTCCTCTCCGTGACACCGTCACAATACCGCACCCTGGCCGCCCGGGCGCCGACACACGCCGTCGGCTCCCCCGCATGCCCGTGCTATTATGTTGGCATAGGTTACATCGTGTGTCTACCCCCGCTATATATGAGAGGCCTAGGATACAAGTGTTCTACTTGGACATGACTCCTACCATGTCTACACACAGTCCTAAACCAAGCCTAACTATAAACTATCTTGTACAATAATATTCCACACAATTCTAACATGAACAAGACAAATCCTGATCTATATATTTCTTCACAGCTCTGCTCAAGGCAAAGTTGTGCCTGTTTCCTCCCTGATCATCATGGAGACAATGTTTTTCTTACTGCAGGGGCACCGGCACAGCACTACCACATACTTAATCATGCCTCCTTTGTAAGTGCACACCGAGACCAAAGCATCACTGCTGACCCTGCATGCCAAATGAGCAAGTTATTACTTACACACTTAAAATTACCAATAAATGGAACCAAGCAACTAGATTGTCACGTACCTGCCGAGAGATGGAGCTGGATCTTTGCACGCTTTCCGATAAGCGGCGGAGCACGTCGACCTGAGCGCGCAGGTGCACCGCGTAGTCCATGGCCTCGCGGAGCAGGGTGGCCTGGTCAACGGTAGTGTCCCGGCCTCCCGGTATCACCACCCTGAGCGCCATAGTCCTCGTCCTCAACAGCCTCCTGGCAACGGCGTCACCACCAGCGCGACCTGATCTAATCCAGCACCTGCTCACGATCCTCCTGCACCTATGCACTTTGCACGCGCCGGATGATGGTGTGGCGCCCGCTTCGGAGGCTAAGATGGCACTGGGCCACCTTGCGTCGGTGCGGGTGGCACAGCGCGCGGCCGCCATGGCAACGTTGGCCGAGGACTTGACCGCGAGCTTCCTCAAATGGAGGTTCATGGCTCTGCTGCCGAAGGATGTGCTCGTAGGTGCATGGAGCTGGAGGCCCAAGAGGAGGTTCTTGAGGAATGCTTGCTTGAAGGACTTGGTGCTTTTGTTAGGGCCTTGCATTGGTTTTATGTTCTTTTTGTTTTGCTTGAGCAGAGTCAAGTACAGATGTACTTGCCGGTGGTAAGTATTAGTAATGTCGATCGATAGGTACTAGAAACAGGGGCACTCCTGCTGTTTAAATAGGACTAGTCTTCGGCATGTAGTGTCATCAATGATGTACATGCTGTCGGCGATCGCCTTAATACAGTAAGCAGGCGTGTGCTCATATTCTTCCGTGATGATGATGTGTTGTCGTACACTAGGCATGGACGTAGAACGGACAAGTACGGATTGAGATGTCCACATGCTTAAGGTCTCCCAAGCTCATAATGGTGTACATAATTACTGAGCTGGGTAGCTTCCCCAGTGATTATCGACAGAAATGGTTTGAAAAATAGAAAAGGAGTTGGCTGGTACGGGCGTTACATGTACGCAACAAAAAACATCATATGTTTTTCGACAAAGAGAATATATTAACATTGCGAAGATAACATCATACATTTTTTGAGAAAAAATATATATTAATATCGTGAAGAGGCCCGCCATAGTGATCAACTCCTCTCAGTAGCAGCACACAAACCACTATCAAAGACAACACCCAAAAATAAAAAAAGGTCTTCAAAAGCGACGCCTTTAAGAAGAGAACAGTGTACAAGTGCCATCATCGTTTGATCCAAGATTTTATGTTTTCACCCTGGAGAAAGTCTGACCTCTCAAAACAAAACATCATACATGACAGCTAACATACGTAGACATTTTCTAGGTGTCGATCTTGCATCAAAAGCATGATGCATCATCACGCATTGCATGTGCGTTTACTACGTAGTATTATCATTGTTTACTACGTAGCATTATCATTGTGTGTTGTCGTATGCTGGGTATGGCCGTATGGATACAAGATGGACACGTATGATCCAAGATGTCCACAGGCCTGCTTAGGGTCACGTACTTGAAGCCTGGAGCGCATGATGATCGATGACAACAAACATATAAACACAAAAAATGGTTTTGCAATGAACCGGAGGGAAAGACAAGACGCGCGCACATGGCCGCACATGCAGCGCCAAGGGCAGCGCGAACAGGATGGGGTTGTGTTGACGTGCATGCGAAGCAGCTGATGCATCGTGTAGTCATGTAGGAGTATAGAATATTTTTTTGGCGGGGGCAGGAGTACATGGTAGGTCCGATTTCCTCAAATGTCGCAAAAGTGTAAGTGAAGTTCAGTGTATGTATGTAGTCTTGACCATATTTAATCTACTGATGTGGAGGAAGCTTAGGAACCTGGCCGGCGAGGCGGCGAGCCGGTGACCATGGATGAACCATGGTAACTTCGAGTTTCTTGGCATCAAGATTGAAGAGACCTGCCTTAGCAGCAGCTTGACGGCAAGATCTGTACAGACTATAGCTAGGGAGCAATTCTATGCAGAACTACAGGTTGAGCTAGTACTACGTAGTAGGTGAGTAGGTGTGTGCGTGCATTGATTGATGCTAGTTCCTTGAAACAATGGATGCACGTGGATGCATGAGCATTGGAGTGCATGGTGCATGCGGCAGGGCAACAGCTTAACCCATTGCCCGAGGAAAGGCAGGCTGTGCTGCGGGCCGCGAACATCTTCTCATGGCATGGGATCTGTTGATTTGTCCGGAACATCGGGGTTGTGCATGCTTGCACATGATCTGATGATTTCCCTTCTTCAACCAATGCACGTTATCGTTATAGGCGTCTGTCTGGGGAGTGTGTCAACGTGCCTACGTGGATTGAACACTATTTTTTTCTAAAGAAAAGACACTCAAATGTATGTCAGAGCATCTACAACTGGACTGGGCTATTTTATTCTTCTATACATCGACGAACTTCAAACCGTCATTTATCTGTGCGTGCATGTATGGCCTTGAAATTGTCCAGTTGATGTATCTCGTCCACAGGGATGGATCAAGGGACTACCTTCTATTTGGCACAAGGTCTGTTTTAATTGGACAGAAATGCATATGTTTAGTGGTGATGGACATGGAGAATGAAAAGAGAATAAGGACGAGAGTCAGCGATGGGCCGTGTCCGACACGGCGGACTACCCGAACATGTGCAAACACCCGAATATCCTTCCCATATATAGGCTGAGTTTGAGAGTTTGTAGAAAACTCTGCCATATACGCATAAGCGGGGGTCTAGTTGGGTAGACTCCCCCCCCTCCCCCCCCCCCCTCTCTCTCTTGTCCGGACACTGTCCGGGTTGTCCGGAACATATAGGAACAAAGAGGGGAGAAGTAGATTCTCTTAGATCTAATAATTTTGAAGGAAAGCAATAGCCAGTATAACGGAAAGACAATTGGAGGCAAAACAACTTAAAAAATGAAATTACATTAAAAAATATATACTAGTCTTCTTCTTCTTTCGATTGTACGCCGTTTTGCCGAAGATTGAAAAGTGCACTCAACCAACAGGAAGAAAGGACCATATGCAAAGGCACTCGCCATGCCAAGCTTTAAAGACCTCAATAGCCACTTGCCGCTCAAAACGACAAATAGAAATCGTTGAAGAAACATCAGTCGGCTTTGAGATAGCTTACCGCTCATGCTGTGTGGTCAAACAAGAGGACTATAATTGCAGTTGTTCTAGAATTTCTTCTAGCCTGTTCATTCCATGCACCAGAACATTATTCAGCAATGGCGCAGAGGGTAGAGATGTAGTGCAACACCTCACACACACACAGATAAATATTTCCCTAATGCCTCCCAAATCAAATTTTTTTTTAATAGTGTGTTGTGCAATATATGTTACAAATTTCAACAAAACATGACTTCCATGAGTAATACCGAGGGGAATTTCTTCCAGGATTACTACCTCCATGGTGGAAAGCTCACTTGAGATAAATGTCATATATGTACCTCTTTTAGTCTACTGCTCGCTATCTTGGCACTACTAACCATCGTAGATGGGAGCTATTTATATACACACATGCTAATTGGGATCTAGGAAGAAACAAAGTTGATAATAACTCATCGATAAGGTGGGCGATAGTGTGTAGCACTTAAGAGCATCTATAGTGGTTGGTAAGACTATCTTATGTTAAGTCTGTCACATAATGGCTATAAAAATATGATGTACAATGAGTTAACTCTTTCTCTTAGTGTTACTAAGTACCTAATATATGTTGAGGGATATCATTGTTAGACATCATCTCTTAATTATGAGAAATCAAGTATTTTTAATTCTTTCTCATTTCACTCTCCTCCAGCTCCACATTTATCCTCTTGAAACATGATTTGCCCCACTTCATAAATAAAGGGCCGCATCCAAACAACAAGTCAAATGCAGGAAAGAAGATAAAAAGGTCTTCTCGGAGGAGTTATTTCCTGCAACCCGAAAAAAGAAAATAAAAAAGGGGATACAAGGGTCGTCGGAGACAACCGATCAACGGTTAAGAGGCGAAGCGAGTTGACGCCTACCACTATAAGATTAATCACTCCGCCTAGCCCATCCATGTCCCACTGCGTAGAGAGTGGGTGCCACTACAAAAGAGGCATCTCCTCCCAAAAGAACAAAGAAAATCATGATATATATATATATATATATATATATGTGTGTGTGTGTGTGTGTGTGTGTGTGTGTGTGTGTGTGTGTGTGTGTGTGTGTGTGTGTTGGAATTTTGTCTATTTTGGGCCTAGCCCAATAGCGGTTTCAGAAATTCCTAATAAATCCTAGAGGTCCACGCAGCCCATTCGTGCAAGGCAAGAGGTGGAACTAAAGTTTAGTCCCACATTGCTAGTTTAGAGGGAGTTGGACCTCTTTATAAGGAAGGCTCTTTCTCCACATGTATGAGGATGAGAATAAGAGAGACATCCACGCGCGCTCCTCCTCCGCCGCCCGCCTCGCCTCGCCACGCCACGCCACGCCACGCCACGACGCGGGTTACGGGAATGAGTCGAGCAGATACGCACCAGAACTACTTCTTCCTCTCGCCAGCGCAATCTTCCCCGACGTCGACAATACGTGTTCTTGCTCTTTCTGTTAGAGGTCCTGTCGCAGTTCTTTGCTCTAGTGTCTGTCCTACATATGATAGGTTCTACGCCATATATGCAACCTCTTCTACTATCTGCTTTAGACATGTTTGGTTGCAGTTCATATATGCAGATGTTATTTACCTTCTCTCTGTCAGATCGCATGACTACTTTTATCCATGTTATGTTAGTCATGCTTTATCTAATATTTCTATTAATAAAATCATTTAGTAAATTGCTCATATTTCCAACAATCCAAAAACTTTATTATAGGCAATTTACCCCGAGTGGTTTTGATGCTTCCATGAAACCTCCTATGTTTGAAGGTATCCACTAGAAGAGGTGGCGCGTGAGAGCAGTCTTATGGTTTCAAACCATGAGTTGCTATGACGCCACTCTTGGCAAATCTGAAGGAGAGCTTGATGCTCAACAGGCACAAGTTTTTCAAAAAATGGATACTCTGTTTAAGGCTGCTCTCTTGAGTGTTCTTGGTGAGAACATAGTTGATGCTTATGCGTCAATTGATAATGGAAAAGATATGTGGGATGCACTCGAGACCAAGTTTGGGGTCTCGGATGCTGGCACTGAGCTGTACATCATGGAGCAATTCTATGATTACAGGATGACTGAAGAGCGCTCCGTGGTTGAGCAAGCTCATGAGACACAGTCATTTGCTAGAGAACTTGAGCACTTTAGTTGTATGCTACCGGACAAGTTTGTTGCCGGGGGTATCATCACTAAGCTTCCTCCTTCCTGGAGGAACTTTGCTACCTTACTGAAGCATAAGAGAAGGGAGTTTTCCGTCCCGGATCTCATTGGCACTCTTGATGTGGAAGAAAAGGCGAGAGCAAAGGACACACGTGCTCGAGGTATTGAGGGAGGATTTAGTGCCAATCTGGTACAGAAGAAGAACTTCCAGCCCCACAAGTTCAAGAACAAGGGCAAATTTGATGGTAAAGCAAAGTCTGATGGGAAGAACAAGGCTGTGCAACACACGAACTTCAAGAAGAAGAATGACAAGAAGAAAGGTGTTTGTCATGTGTGTGGGGATCTTGATCATTGGGCTCCTAGTTGCCCTAATCGCTGTGACAAGTGTCATCCTGGGAAAGGCGGCAAGACCACTAATGTTGTCATTGGAGACAGTGACATGAAGGATGCTGGGTATGGTATATTTCCCACTATTCTTTCAGTATGTCATTCTCCTGATTGGTTGATTGACACGGGTGCTAATGTGCATGTATTGTTGGGGAACGTTGCAGAAAATAAAATTTTTCTACGCTTCACCAAGATCAATCTATGGAGTCATCTAGCAACGAGAGAGAGGAGTGCATCAACATACCCTTGTAGATCATGAGCGGAAGCGTTCAAGTGAACGGGGTTGAGGGAGTCGTACTCGTCGTGATCCAAATCACCGATGACCAAGTGCTGAACGGACGGCACCTCCGCGTTCAACACACGTACGGTTGGGGAAGACGTCTCCTCCTTCTTGATCCAACAAGGGGGAGGGAGAGGTTGATGGAGATCCAGCAGCACGACGGCGTGGTGGTGGAAGTAGCGGGATCCCAGCAGGGCTTCGCCAAGCGCAAGCGGGGAGGAGATGTGTTACGGAGGGAGAGGGAGGCGCCAGGAGCAAGGGTGCGGCTGCCCTCCCTCCCCTCTTTATATAGGGGCCCTGAGGGGGGAGGGGCGCCGGCCCTAGGAGATCCAATCTCCATGGGGGGCAGCGGCCAAGGGGGTGGCTTCCCCCCCAAGCCAAGTGGGGCGCCCCCCCACCCCTAGGGTTTCCAACCCTAGGCGTAGGGGAGGCCCAAGGGGGGCGCACCAGCCCATCAGGGGCTGGTTCCCCTTCCCACTTCAGCCCCTGGGGCCCTCCGGGATAGGTGGCCCCACCCGGTGGACCCTCGGGACCCTTCTGGTGGTCCCGGTACAATACCGATGACCCCCAAAACTTTCCCGATGGCCGAAACTAGACTTCCTATATATAAATCTTTACCTCCGGACCAATCCGGAACTCCTTGTGACGTCTGAGATCTCATCCGGGACTCCAAACAACTTTCGGGTTACCGCATACAAATATCTCTATAACCCTAGCGTCACCGAACCTTAAGTGTGTAGACCCTATGGGTTCGGGAGACACACAGACATGGCCGAGACGACTCTCCGGTCAATAACCAACAACGGGATCTGGATACCCATGTTGGCTCCCACATGCTCCTCGATGATCTCATCGGATGAACCACGATATCGAGGATTCAAGTAATCCCGTATACAATTCCCTTTGTCAATCGATACGTTACTTGCCCGAGATTCGATCGTCGGTATCCCAATACCTCGTTCAATCTCGTTACCGGCAAGTCACTTTACTCGTACCGTAATGCATGATCCCGTGACCAAACACTTGTTCACATTGAGCTCATTATGATGATGCATTACTGAGTGGGCCTAGAGATACCTCTCCGTCATACGGAGTGACAAATCCCAGTCTCGATCCGTGTCAACCCAACAGATACTTTCGGGGATACCTGTAGTATACCTTTATAGTCACCCAGTTACGTTGTGACGTTTGGTACACCCAAAGCATTCCCACGGCATCCGGAAGTTACACGATCTCATGGTCTAAGGAAATGATACTTGACATTGGAAAAGCTCTAGAAAACGAACTACACGATCTTGTGCTATGCTTAGGATTGGGTCTTGTCCATCACATCATTCTCCTAATGATGTGATCCCGTTATCAATGACATCTAATGTCCATAGTCAGGAAACCAGGACTATCTGTTGATCAACGAGCTAGTCAACTAGAGGCTCACAAGGGACATGTTGTGGTCTATGTATTCACACATGTATTACGATTTCCAGATAACACAATTATAGCATGAACAATAGAAAATTATCATGAATAAGGAAATATAATAATAATCATTTTATTATTGCCTCTAGGGCATATTTCCAACATGTATGCGGTGATATTTCCATGTTTTCATCTTATCAGACCGCAGGGACTTCAACCATGCTGATGGGCAACGGTTCAAGTGCTTCTATTCATGGTGTTGGCACGGTTGATCTGAAGTTTACTTCGGGGAAGGTCGTGCGGCTGAAGAACGTGCATTATGTCCCCTCCGTCAATAAAAATCTTGTTAGCGGATCTCTTCTATGTAGAGATGGCTACAAGCTTGTCTTTGAGTCGAATAAATTTGTAATATCCAAGTATGGAACCTTTGTTGGTAAAGGCTATGAGTCAGGAGGCCTGTTTCGTTTATCCTTATCAGATGTTTGCAATAAAGTTGTTAATCATATTTGCAACAATAGTGAATCAAATGTGTAGCATTCACGTCTTTGTCATGTTAACTTTGGTTGCATGTCGCGACTAGCGAAGCTGAACTTAATATCTAGTTTCACCACTGTCAAAGGATCTAAGTGTCAAGTGTGTGTGCAAGCTAAGCAACCTCGTAAGTCTCATGTGACTGCGGAAACGAGAAATCATGCACCACTGGAACTCATACATTCAGATCTATGTGAAATGAATGGTGTTTTGACGAAAGATGGAAAAAATATTTCATGACGTTAATTGACGACTCCACTAGATACTGCTGTGTGTATCTTCTGAAATCTAAGGATGAGGCTTTGAACTTTTTCAAGATCTATAAAGCTGAAGTGGAAAACCAACTTGATCGAAAAATCAAGAGGCTTAGGTCCGACCGTGGTGGAGAGCATTTTTCCAATGAATTTGATGCTTTTTGTGCGGAACATGGTATAATCAATGAGAGGACGCATCCCTATTCACCTCAGTAAAATGGTGTAGCCGAAAGAAAGAACCATACTCTAGCTGATTTGGTTAACGCCATGTTAGACACATCGGGTCTCTCCAAGGCATGGTGGGGGGAGGTGATATTGACTACATGTCATGTCCTAAACCGAGTTCCCATAAAGAACAAAGAGATAACTCCATTCGAGGAATGGGAGAAGAAAAGATTAAAGCTCTCTTATCTACGAACCTGGGGTTGTTTGGCGAAAGTCAATGTGCCAATTCCAAAGAAGCGCAAGCTTAGACCAAAGATCGTGGATTGTGTTTTCCTGGGATATGCTTTTCATAGAATTGGTTATAGATTCTTGGCTGTAAAATTTGAGGTACCTAACATGCATGTCGGTACGATCATGGAGTCAAATGATGCAATGTTCTTTGAAGATATCTTTCCCAGGAAGGATATGGCCACCTCATTTAATTAGGAGATGCCTAGTTCAAAGAATCAGGAACCAGTTACAATTACTGAACCTGCCATTTTGGTGGAATACTTCGAAAATCCTGTGGAGGAGAACAATGAAGTTCCTACTAGGAGCAAGAGACAGAGTCCTACAAAGTCCTTGGTGATGATTTTCTCGTGTATCTCCTAGATGACACTCCCAGTTCTATTTCAGAGGCCTGTGCATCTGAACATGCTGACTACTAGAAGGAAGCGGTTCGTATCGAGATGGATTCCATCTTGGCGAATGAAACTTGGGAGATAACTGATCGTCCTTATGGGTGCAAGCCTATAGGATGCAAATGGGTATTCAAGAAGAAGCTTAGGCCTGATGGTACTATCAAAAAGTACAAGTCTCGGCTCGTGGCTAAGGGTTATACCCAAAAGGAAGGTGAAGACTTCTTTGATACTTACTCACCTATGGCTCGACTTACCACTATTAGAGTTCTACTTTCACTAGCTGCCTCACATGGTCTTCTCGTTCATCAAATGGATGTTAAGACTGCTTTCCTAAATGGAGAGTTGGACGAGGAAATTTATATGGAACAACCAGATGGGTTTGTACTAGATGGTCAGGAAGGGAAAGTGTGCAAGTTGCTAAAGTCTTTGTATGGACTTAAGCAAGCACCCAAGCAGTGGCATGAGAAGTTTGAAAGAATTTTAACAGCTGCAGGCTTTGTTGTAAACGAAGTTGACAAATGTGTGTACTATCGCCATGGTGGGGGCGAGGGAGTTATCCTTTGCTTGTATGTTGATGACATACTGATTTTCGGAACAAATCTGAATGTTATTAAGGAGGTCAAGGTCCTATCTCGCTGCTTTGAGATGAAGGATTTAGGAGTGGCCGATGTCATTCTGAACATCAAGTTGTTGAGAGACGATGATGGTGGGATTACATTGCTTCAATCTCACTATGTGGAAAAGATCTTGAGTCGCTTTGGCTATAGTGACTGCAAGCCCTCTCCAACAACATATGATGCGAGTGTGTTACTTCGAAAGAATCGAAGAATTGCTAGAGATCAATTGAAATATTCTCAGATTATTGGCTCGCTTATGTACTTAGCCAGTGCTACAAGACCTGACATCTCTTTTGTTGTTAGCAAACTGAGTCGGTTTGTCTCAAATCCAGGAGATGTGCATTGGAAAGCTCTAGAGAGAGTTTTGCGTTATTTGAAAGGCACTGCGAATTATGGAATTCACTACACCGGGCACCCAAAGGTGCTTGAAGGGCATAGTGACTCAAACTGGATCTCAGATGCTGATGAGATAAAGGCCACGAGCGGATATGTATTCACTCATGGAGGTGGTGCTGTTTCTTGGAAGTCTTGCAAGCAGACCATCTTAACGAGGTCAACAATGGAAGCAGAACTCTCACAGAACTAGATACAGCTACGGTCGAAGCAAATTGGCTTCGTCGGCTCTTCAATGACTTGCCGGTTGTTGAGAAACCTGTACCGGGTATCCCGATGAACTGCGACAATCAAACTGTAATCACGAAAGTAAGCAGCTCAAAGGATAACATGAAGTCATCAAGACACGTTTAGAGAACGTTAAAGTCTGTCAGGAAAATGAGAAACTCCGGAGTTATTGCATTGGATTATATCCAAACGTCTAAAAATCTGGCAGATCGTTTCACTAAGGGTCTATCATGCAATGTGATAGATAATGCATCGAGAGAGATGGGTATGAGACCCACAATATGAGTTGTTCACAGTGGTAACCTAGTCTATGTGATCGGAGATCCCGTGAATTAGATGTGGAAGACAAGCTGCTGGTCAACTGAGAGGAGAGTATCCTTACTATTAACAATACCACTCCATGAAGATGCAATACTCTCCTAATCTGCATGACAGGTTGATGTATATCTTAATGTGTTCTAAGTGGCTCATTGAAGCAGAGATGTCGTCCTGCAGAATATCTTTTGAAGAACGCACCTATATGAGTCTGATTGTTAAACGTCGCAATCTATGAGAGTAGGGTTCTCTCTAGTAAACTCATGAAAGGTCTCGGAGTATGACGCATAAGTTCCACCCGCGGGGAAGACCCACGGTAGCCACGTAACATTCAAGGCTTTATGTGAAACTAGATTCCCAGAAAATTTGCAGTTCAAGGCCCAGTCCACTGTTCAAGTTGCTTACTAGTGTAGCATAGAGTTCTAGGTGGAAGTTCAACTTAACAGTCTCCACTGCAGTACCAGTACATAAAACAGTGTTTTGGAACCAAAGGCAAATTTTGTGTGCCTCTGGGATTTGGTGGGGGATTGCTGGAATTTTGTCTATTTTGGGCCTAGCTCAATAGTAGTTTTAGAAATTCCTAATAAATCCTAGAGGCCCACGCATCCCATTCGTGCAAAGCAAGAGGTGGAACTAAAGTTTAGTCCCACATTACTAGTTTAGAGGGAGTTGGACCTCTTTATAAGGGATGCTCTTTCGCCACATGTATGAGGATGAGAACAAGAGGGACATCCACGCGCGCTCCTCCTCCATCACCCGCCGCGCTGCGGGTTGCGGGGCCGAGCCGATGTCTAAATTTTTGCCACGCACGATGGGTATACGAAAGGTCACGCGGAAGCTGAAACGTTTTGTTGTAGTGGAGATTGAATACGAATGGCGCACCTCTTCGCCTGCTGCCTGTTCATTTCATCTCCCTCATTCCTTGATCTCCCGGCGTAGCCTCTCGCCTCCTTCTCTTGCGCCTATAAAAGCAAGGTCGCTCCTCTCAGAGATACGCACCAGAACTACTTCTTCCTCTCGCCACCGGTTCCTATCGCTGAGCTGGTGCTGTCTTCCTCGTCCCGGCTTGCGGCGTGCACCATGAGTCGGGACAGTAGGCCTCCGAAACCGCACCTCTTTGAGTCCTATACGGGAGAAGGGTGATAAGGTTTTTGGGGAGCGCTCAGCGCGACTACTGACTTCTTCGTCACGGACGCCCCGGACTCCGATGACTTCTTCCCCGACGTCGACAACCTTCTCGACGACATGGCTGGCGAGGACACCGACCCTAAGTCCAGTGCTACTGCTGCTGCTGTCCCGTACGTGTTCTTGCTCTTTCTGTTAGAGGTCCTGTCGTAGTTCTTTGCTCTAGTGTCTGTCCTACATATGATAGGTTCTACGCCATATATGCAACCTCTTCTACTATCTGCTTTAGACATGTTTGGTTGCAGTTCATATATGCAGATGTTATTTACCTTCTCTCTGTCAGATCGCATGACTACTTTTATCCATGTTATATTAGTCATGCTTTATCTAATATTTCTATTAATAAAATTATTTGGTAAATTGCTCATATTTCCAACAATATGTACTTCACCACTCCCTGTTCATCAATCATCATGGAGACCATGTCATTCTTTTTGCAAAGGCACCGGCACGCCACCACCTCATACTAAATAATGCCTCCTTTTCTGCAAGTGGACGCTGAGACCTGGAATCACTGCATGTCGTTGAGCGACCTATTAGTAACTTACACAATGAAAATCAGCGGTAATGAGACTGGATTTTCTACTCTCGGATATACTACACCCGAGTTAGCAAAAAAGTTGAAAAAAGTTTATCAAACGAAATCCAAAAAATCTGAAATTTTGCTACATCAAACATTATCATATGTTTGAGGTTCTTGCCAAGTTTCATCGAAAAATAATATCTGAGGAGCTCTCACCCAAAAAAAAAAACAAAATCGCTGCTGAAAGTTTTGTGCACTGTTTGAGCAGTGATTTTGTTATTTTTGATGAGACCTCCTCAGATGTTATTTTTAGATGAAATTTTGCAAGAACCTCAGCCGCGTGATAATGTTTCCTGTCCCAAAATTTCAGATTTTTTGGACAATGTTTGATCACAATTTTTCAATCTTTTGCTAACTCGGGTGTACTACACCCCAGAGTAGCCACTACTTTCCGTAAATGGAATTGAGCAACTAAAGTTTTGACGAACCAGCCGAGCCATCGAGCTGGATCTTTACATGGCTTCGGAGGGCCGGCGGAGTACGTCGACCTGAGCACGCAGGTGAACGGCATAGTCCATCGCCTCGCAGAGCAGGGTGACCTCGTCGACTGCGGAGTCCCGGCCTCCTGGTATCACCTCCCTCAGCGTCGTCATCCTCCTCCTCACCAGCCTCCCCACAACGTTGCTCCTCTTGCAGCTGCGGCACCTCCTCATGATCCTCCGGCACCTCTGTACCTTGCACGCTCTGGACGCCGGATCCAAGATGGCCTTGGGCCACCTCGCTCCGCCGCCATGCGCAGTCGCCATAGCGACGTCCATGGAGGACTTGACGGCGCGCTTCCTCTCGTGGAGGCTACTGGTGCCGCCGAAGGACGTGTTCGGGCGTGCCTGTAGCTGGAGGCGGAGGAGGAGGTTCTTCACGAAGGCCTGCTTGAAGGACTTGGTGCTGGTGCTAGGACCTTGCATGGTTGTTTCTGTTCTTTTGCTAGAGTAGAGACAGGATGTACTTGCTGTGATAAGTAATGTCGATGGATGATATGATGTACTTGCTGGCGCAGAAACATGGGCGCTCCTGCTGCTTAAATAAGACTGGTCTCCGGCATGTGGTGTCACTAAGTAGTACCTTAATTGAACATGTATGTCCCATATACTCCCTCTAGTCCAATATGTAGTGCGCATGGTTTGAGGCTCCAAGACCAAGGCATGACGTGGAGATGTACTTCTAGACCATAGTAACCCTGCATGCACACTCTCCGTACATAGCCATGTGGATGTGCTGCATCTCCAGTGAAAAGCTAGGGGTAATTCTTGTCCAAAGTGCTTCATACGCACTACATTGTGGAATTCTTGCAAGAAACTAATACGCACTACATTGTCCAAAGTCTCTGATTCATAATCTCTCACTCATGCATGAATGATTTTTACTGTTGATGTTGGATATTAATGCTCCTCCTTTTCATGATGTATACCCTGTGTCGGCGACTTGAAGCTCAAAAGTATAGAACCACATGCTCATGGCATTTATTTGTGACCGCCGAGCACATTCTTCCCTGCTGTCGACGTGCTCTTATTCTTCCATGATGATGATGTCGCTATGCATGAATGTAGAACGGAGAAGTAGGACCCGAGATTTTTTAAGAAAAGGAGGAAAACCCTCTCTCTACGTCTGGACGATGCATGCAACCATTTTATTACTTGTTCACAAAGGCTTTACAAAGTAATATATCAGTACGCCTGAAGCCACCATCTTGGCAACATTTATCGCTACTCCTCTCTACTTGATGAAGGGTGCCGATAGTCCGAGCCGAATACCAAACAGACCTTGCACCATAGCCTAACATCTAAAACCGGAGACTCCAACCAATCCACATTGCCGGGTCTGAGACACACACCGGTCCGGCGCCCTCTCAGAGGCCGCCGCCGCCGTCTTCCACCGATTCATCTTCAGAGTTGTACTGACGCATCGACCTTGCCAGGCCTAGCTGTCGTCAATGCCACCATGACCCAGACAATGCCACCATCCTGCGCTTGTCCATCATCACACACCCACGCTGGTCCATGCCGCAGAGACCCGCCGTTGTCAATGTGCCAGATGCCACGCCGCTCCTTCTTCTGCATTTCCTCTAACCGAGCTTCCGAACGCACCAGGCAGCGCCTCCAAGAAGGGCTCGACACATGTAGTCCCGCCGCCCAAGATTTGGGGTGTTTACCTGGGCATGGGGTCGGGGTGGAGGGCAGGGACCTCGACGGCGCCTGCAAGGAGGAGAACGACAACCTTGGTCGTCACCACCATCGGGATGAGCGAGTCATCCAGAGTTTCCTTCAGTCCGATGTCACCTCTACCAGCCCCTGGGCATAAAGTCGGGGTGGAGGGCAGGGGCCTCAACGGCGCCTGCAAGTAGGAAGCGAGATGTCCACAAGCTTAAGGTCTCCCAAGCGCATGATTATACAATAGTGAGCTGGCTTCCGTGTCATGATTGCACATAAATGGCTCGAAAAGTTGAAAGGGAGTTGAGCTATATAAGGTGCAGAGTACAGCACAACACATGCTGACTTACATATATGAAAACATATCAAACGTCCCATCATCACAAATTGCCTGTGCCTTAGGCCCTTAGCTGTACGTATTATCATTGTGTATTGTCTTATGCTGGGTATGGAACTGTGGATATTTTTTGAAACGAAGGCTCAAGCAGAGCCCAGCTTTGAATTAACAAAGCCATCAACCGGCCAGGAAATACAATCACCCTTACAACGAGAAAGTAAAACAAAGAAACTGAAGACGACATATACAAGGTGCTACAAAAGCAGCCTACAAGCACCATGACAGAAAGCACAAGAAGATATTACAGTTAAACTAGCTAAATGCTGAGGGAGCCCTTCGACGCGAATGACACACCGAAGCAAGACAGCGAGAGAACTTCACGAGAAGAACCCGCCTAGTGGAGATGAACACGCCCTCATCCACTCCGAAAGGAGACCACCGTCATTGAACCTTCCCTCTCCAATCCGAAGGGGACCCCTGCCCCTCACCTTGGATCGAAGGGCGCCGGACCGTCGGAAATTGGAGCAACTCACCCTAGAGCAAGGAACGGTATAAATTCTGGAGCACCTTGGGAGATTCTCAGCAAGGCCAACCCCCTGAGCAAAGATCGCCAGGAGAAGAGCCCAACCGCAGTTCACTGGGTCACACACGAAGAAACGAAGCCGCTGAAGGACGAGGGCGCCGATGGAACAAATAGCAGAGTTGATAAGCGACCGTAGCTGAGATAAGATCAATGCTCAGGGCATCTCCAGCCGCGCCCCCAGGAAGGCCTCCCCAGGTGATTTTTTCGCGCTGGCGCCAAAAAAACGGCCTAGTCGCGCCCCCAGGAGCCCGATTTTCACCGGTCTGGGCCGAAAACAGCGCCGGCGGAGCCAGGCCGAACCCGGCGCGCTGGGGGGCGCCCGGGGGCGCCGGGGCGAACTGTTTTGGCGCGAAACAGCCGCGGGCCCGCCGCGTCAGCGACACGACGCCTCGTCTTCCCCCGACGGCCTCGGTTCCCGCAGGGAATCAATGGCAAGGCTGCCGCAGGTCAGCCTTGCCATTGATTCCTCACGGCTGGCGCGTCACGGGACGACGCGCCGACGCCTCCCCTCCCTCGCACGTGTACACACGGGTGCGGCACGGCTATATAGCCGGTGGCCTGCACTCGACTGTGCCCACGCCAGCCCCGCCCCTCGCCGCCGCCCAGCTCCTCCCTCTCCCTACCTCTCCCGAGCGCCGACGCCCAGCCCCTCCCTCTATCTCTCTACCTCTCCCGAGCCCGTCGCCATGGCGGAACGCTACCCCGGAGACGAGGCGGCGGCCAACGGCTTCGGCCATCGTTCGCTCCGCGAACAGGAGTCCTGGCTCCTGTTCCAGGCGAACATCCCGGCGCCGCCTGACATGCGCGCCGGGCCGACGGGGTGGAGGCTCAGCGCCGGGGGAGTGCCCATTCCCCCGTTGCCCGACGCCGTGGCGAAGCCGAAGTACTTCGCCGAGAAAGTCGAGGTCGTGCGCGCCTCCCTCACCGACGCCCAACTCTCCCTCCCCCAGTACGCTGCCGACAACCACGCGGCTTGGGCGGCGTATTTCGAGCGCCGCCAGCAGTAGCGCTTGGCGTCCACCAACGGCGCGCCGGTGGTCGCGGCCGGCAGAACAGCGAGGGGCGCCACCTGTGGTGGGGCGTCCCCGTCCGCACACTCGAGGGCGTGCTGACGTACCTCGAGGGCGGCAACAACCCGCCATTGGCGTACCCGGCGAGGGCGGCCGCCCCGGCGCAGCACCGACGCGCCGGGCCATGGGCGCCAAGGAGGTTCGGGTCCTCCTCCTCTTCTTCCTCCTCCCGATCTTCATCCCACTCCTCTGGCACTCCGGCCCTGCTCGGCGTCAAGGCCGAGCTCGCGGCGGAGACGCCGCTCGGCCGGCGCACTCGTAGCGCCGGCATCGTCATCAACGAGGGCGGCCGGCGCGCTTACTCGTCGGCTCCTCCTCCGCGCTTCGTCAAGCCAAAGACGGAGCCGGGGCTCGCGCCGGTGAAGACGGAGCCGGGGCTCACGCCGGTGAAGAAGGAGCCGGCCGCGCCGGTGACGAGGAGCTCGACGACCACGACGCGGCCCTGGAATGGGCGCGCAGGGACTCCATAGCGATGGAGAAGGAGCGCCTGGAGAAGGCGAAGGAGCGCCAGCGCGCCGCCCTGCTTCGCTTCGCGGAGCGTCGACACGGCCGCGACGAAGGCGGAGTCGTCGTCATCTGCGACAGCGACGACGACGACGACGATGCGCCGCCACCAGTCCGCCATGGCGACGCCGAGCAGGGGTCCAGCAGGGGCGCCCACGTCAAGGAGGAGAAGGCCGACGACGACGATGGCGGCGACGACGGCGACTTCAGCCACTTTTTCCTTTAGATTAGTTTATGTATATGTGCTATGTGATGAAAATCCGTGAACTTCGCCGAAATGTGCCGAAATTTATCGTGTTTGGCCGAAATTTATCGTGTTTGGCCGAATTTTATCGTATTTAAGCCGTACTTCGCCGAACTTCTTTTATTTTAAAACATGCCTGGGGGCGGCCCTGGGGCCGGCGGCTGGGGACCAACTTGCCCCCAGGCCCAATTTTTGCGCCGGCTCACCCCCAGACAGCGATTTTAGGCGCCCCCTGGAGGGCCAACGGCTGGAGATGCCCTCAATGAATTAATGTCCAGACCGCCAACACCGTGATGCTGCTCACTGGGAGAGGATCCCTATCCCCTCCCCAACCATGGCAATGGCGTCGACCCATCGGCAAGCAAACACACACACACGGCCGGTCTATAAGACAAAAACAGGAACTAATCTTGTGAAGCATGGCATCCCGGCGCTACCTCCAACTGTCATGTCGCTGCACGCCAGAAAACCACATCGAAACGCCAGTGCACACCCCCCACTCGCCCAAGACGACACCTTCAGCAAGGTGACGGCGCGGAAGCCGCGCCGCTGCCGCCAAGCCCAGAATTGGCTAAGGTTTTCACCCGGGTATGAGAAGGGAGGGGGCGGGGATCGAACCTCGACGGCGCCTCCGAGAAGGGGAATGGCACCAGCAGGCGCCGCCGCCGTCGTGACCGGAAAACCGGCCAAAGATTTCTCTCGGACCGATCTCGCACCTCCGGCGTCCCCACCTTCCATGGATCCGGCGACCATCGACCGCCACAGACCACATCCAGTGGGGAAAAGGCGAAGGAAGGGGGAGGAAGGACCTCCAGATCTGACGCGCAGCCAAGGGCACCAGGCCACCCGCCGCGACCTGCGCCCGACGCCTCCACGGCTCGCTGCCCGCACAGCCAAGGGGGGAGGAGGAGCACCTGCGAGCGCCGCTCGCCGCAGAGCCGGCGTCGCCGCACCGCCCGAGGCCGCCGCCTCGGCTTCCGAATCCTCCGCGAGAAGACAAAGCAGCAAGGCCTCGCCGCCGCCTTCCTTGGCAGTCGCGCAGCCTTCGCCGGCAACCCCTCTGGTGGCGGCGAGGAGTGGGGGGGGGGGAGGCGGAGGGGGTTCGGTGGCTAGGATTGGGACGCAGCCCGCGTCGCCCCGAGCGGAGCGAAGCGGGGGCCGGGGGATGTCTAAAGACACATTGTGCCTATGGAACTGTGGATATAGGATGGACAAGTATGATCCAAGATGTCCACAAGCCTGCTGCTTAATCAACGTCTCCCAAAGTCTCAAGTATATGATGATGATAGCATAATCTCACTGGGCTGGCTGGCTCCCGTGCCATGGTCACCGGCCAAAATGGCTTCGGAAATTAAGTTGGAGACGAAGGAGCCCCGGAGGTAAGGACAAGACGCGCGCACATGGCCGCACATGCGGGCTCAGCTCTCCCCTGCACGCGGGATGGGGATGTGTTCACGTGCATGTGGTGGGTACTGTGCCGCCGCAGACGTATACGTCCAGCAAGCTCGCGTAATCAAGTCATGTAGTATGTCAGATTTCCGGTCTGCGCGCTTTACTGCGCCGTTAAAGCATCTCCCACAGGCGTGCAATAGCGCGGCCCACTCGGCGCGCTAAAAAAATTTACAGCACCCAAATAGCGTTTTAGCGCACGTAATTTTGCCAGGCGCTGCAAAATTTAGTGCGTCGCTATAGCGCTTCACCAGGTGCGATAAAATCAAGCACGCGCGGTCAGCCGACGCTTAGAATTTTTTTAAAACAACATATACGAAAAAAATATGAAACAACACATAGTTTAAATTTCATAGCATAGTTCCCCATACCACAAGCCAGTTCATACAACGCTAAATAAAAATAGATAAAACTATGCTAAACAAAGGTACTCCTCATCCTCTTCGGTGGTGTAGTCCAACGACGTAAACGCATCGAGCCACCTGGATCTTGATTGTCCCAGGTCGACGCAGGTCCCAGCTCAATCTGGGCTTCCGCCTGTTCCTTCCGCGCATGCATGTCTGTCTGACACACGGCTCGCTCCACCCTCCTTTGTGCCTAGAACTCGTTCTCGGCGGCAACATCTTGCGGGAAGCGCTCGTGCCACACCGCCATGTTGTGCTCGTCTGCCTCGGCGATGAGGAGGCAGCTGTCCCACCTCCGTTGGAATTCTTATGTAGTATTGCCATACCTTGGCTAATGGCTCACGAAAATAAATGGTCCACAAAGACTTGGTGTACTGTAAAAGGTCTTGTCCGATAATTCCCTGTATTGAAAGTAATGATGCAGAGTAGATACAAAACAAGAGTTTTAGTAGGTACAGGCTGGTATTTTCCTAATGCCTCCCAAACCAACATATTTGTGATAGTTTGATGTCTTCCGAGCATATGTTTCTTATTGCATTAACTTTAACAAAAGAAAAAATGGAATGTATCTTGGATACTAACCAAGAAGCCCACTGGAGATAAAATATGCATTCACATAAAAAAAGATAATATATCCAGCACACACTAGGTGGGTATCGATGGGAGGCATATATATATGCATGGAAACTTGATGGGTAGTTTAGAGAAAAATATATAGGGTACTAACTCATTGACAAGGTGGATGGCATGTAGTATTGAAGACGAGTGATTGGCATGCCAATTTATTTTTATAAATCGTACTTCCTTTATTCCAAGTTATAAGATGTTTTTGTATGCTCGGATACCTAACAAAATGTCTTATAATATAGGGCGGGGGTAGTAGAAGTTTGTTTGAGTTTGCACATCCACTTCTCAACCATGTGAGCCTGTTGTACTTCGATGGATATTAAGACCAAATATGAAGTATATGATAAACTGGTTTCAGTTGGACTTGCTAGGTTGTGTCAATATTTTTCAGAAGGTATATCACCACATTCGTGTTGCACATCCTTTACGTCTTGAAATCTTTCCGTCGTTCACATGATTTTCTTTCATGGAATTTTGGACTGCCGCATAGCATATTTTCAGAAAAATTTGTCGCAAGAACAAAAGGTCACTTTCAGTTGTCCAAAAAGGCAGCGTCAGGATCAAGGTAAATGATATCACAATTCATTTTTTCCAGATGCAGAAGGGCCTAAGACAAGTGGACCCGATGTCTCCTATTCTGTTCAACATGGCAGATATATATATATATATTGGCAGTTCTTATCGGCCGGGCCAAAGAGTACGGGCAGGTGGGTCGACTCGCACCACATCTCGTGGATGGTGGAGTGTCCATACTACAATACACCAATGATGCAATTATTTTCATGGAGTATGATCTAGCAAAGGCTATAAATATGAAACATGTGTTATGCCTTTTCGAACAACTGTCGGGGTTGAAGATCAACTTTATCAAAAACCAACTATTCTGTTTTGGGCGTGCCCAAGATGAACAAGATACTTATACACAGTTGTTTAGATGTGAATTAGGATCTTTACCATTTAGTTATGTGGGTATACCAATTCACCATCAAAAACTAACCAATAAGGAGTCGAAATGTGTTGAGGATCGATTTGAGAAAAAGCTAAGCTGTTGGAAGGGCAAGCTTATGTCTTATCAAGGTCGGCTGATTCTGATAAACTCGATGTTAATAAGCATGCCGATATTCCTACTCTCTTTTTTTATGTACCCAAGGGGGTACAAATAAGGTTAGACTTCTATCGATCACGCTTTTTCTAGCAATGCGATGAGATCAAGACCAAATATAGCTTAACCAAGTGGGGTATAATATGCAAACCGGAGGACCAAGCACGTTTAGGGATTGAAAACATAGAGGTTAAAAACATATGCCTGCTCAGCAAATGATTGTATAGGTTATTATCTGTCGAGGACGAAGGAATGTGGGTACAACTTTTGCATAATAAGTAGTTTATCATTCTCCTCAGAGATATCTTTAGTTTATCACTAACACTTTTATGTCAGTGTAAAAGTAAGAGTGATATATAGGAAACATATACTACCTTATCCTACATCACATCTCAATCCTATCAACTTTTCCGACAAAGATATGTACCCTGTGAATCGAAACAGTACTGTATATCGCTTCTACCATGAGACCCAGAAGTATGGAACCGGCTAGTCTTGTAATGAACCCAGCAAATACGGCCCAACGTACACGTATCCACGCTCATGCTGGAGTCATATGGCAAAAGCAACACCCACATGGTATTTAGAACAGGTGTCCGCCTGCTGTGTGTGTCACTAGTCCGTGAGCATGTGCATGCATCTTCTCTTGTTCAATCTAGCCTTCGGCTGCTCTGGCTTTCAATCCACCAAGTTTATTCGTTCCACAGAGCTTAATTCCAAACTTCGCTGTCTAGTGATTACTCACACGGCTAGTTTGACTCACAGATATATTGTTCTTACTCTCCCTTGAAACATGGGTGATGTCTCCGGTATGCACAGTCTGTTCCGTCTAATCGTGCTTTTCTCTATGATGCACATGCGTTTCTTTTTCCCCCTTTGTGTAAAGAACGAACCATAGTAGTAATACTTGTGTACTGAGAGCATTCGTACCCTGCGTATATTTGAACAACCCCTTTTTCTTCATATTTGTGGAAATACATTTATAAAATTTAAATAATTACAAAAGGCTCAATGCGGAAAAAAGAAGTTCTAACCAACACAACGAGGTTCTTAATTCTTTTTCGTGATCTTTTAAAACTTAGATATGCAATTTTAGGAACTTTTATATGTTGCATACTTTGTGTTTCGGATCCCTCCACGATTGGTGGAGCAGCATGGCCGGTGGGAACCAAAGAAACGCTACTATTGCTAATTTGCTCCCTATTTGACCTTGGATATCTGGAATGAAATAGATCGTCGTATTTTATAGAACTCCATCGCCAGCCATCACTTTGTCTGTCGGTCCGATCAACTCCAAACACTCCATGCGGGCGCCCCAATCCGGATTTGTAATCTCTCATTGTACAAATAGCGCTTACTGGCAACTGGACTTATTTTTCTGCTTCGGTGCCACCTACTTTTAAAGTTTCTAGTCGATAAACTGAAACGTCAAAATATGTTTTTTGAATTTTTCAACAATTAAAATGGAATTTTCTGTCATGGTGATAGATACTTATTTTTAAAGAAATAGAGATAAAAAAGAACACTTGTACATAGAGTGTTCAAAACCTGGGTATATCAGATCCCCCTTTTTTCAAACTTGTGAATCAAACTTCTAGAATTTGGATCATGTTTACCTATATTACATTGAGTATTGCCATTGTGTACTTTGTGGTTTGTTGCTTACTAGGCTACCAAGGAAATTGTTGGTTAATGCTCGAGTCTGTAGCAGCCATTTGCACCATTCCCAGTTCCTTAGGATGGCAAGAGAAGTGGATTATCCAAAAAGAAAGTGCATATTAATATTATACAAACCGTGATTGATGGCAAACCAGGGTGTTAGTGTAAAAAGGAAAGGCATGAGAATTCTTCAAAACTACTAACTAGTCCTATGCTATGAATACTACAAATCATTTATTAAGAACAGAAGGCTGTGGTTGCTCTCAGCTTTCATATCAGCAAGCTTCAGGCTATCCATCAGTAATGGTGCATGGAGATGCACCGCCTATGTGCCAATTACCTCCAAGATGATCTTTTCCCAATGCCTCCCAAATCTAACATATCTGTGATAGTGTGAGTGTATAGCACAATCTGCATTTTGTATTTCCTAATAACACTATAACAACATAATAATGAGGTGGATTGTCTCGAGTACTATCCGTGCAGGCTGCTCACTTGAAGATAACTTGACTTTCTTTTAGTTGCTTATATGCTTGGGAGCTATATGTATGGGTGCGTGCACACTCGACGGACATTAGTAAGAAATAAAGGCGAAGAGTAACAACTCATTGTAGCGACCAGACCTCAAACGGTCCAATCTCTATGCTTCGGTGTCATCCCTGGATCAGTAATGCTGACACCACACAGTACTTGAAGGATTTATAGTAGAGTAGCAATCACACACTTATTACATCAAATGTCTCAGAAGAGAACTTATTAAATAAATATGGCTTAAGGCCATCTAATAACGATAATAGCGGAAGGCTTGGAAGATAAGTGAGTCCATCAACTCCAACGGCATCACTGAGTATAGAACCACGACCTGAAACTCCTTAATCGTCGTCTGAAAAGTCCGCAACATTAAATTTGCAGCCCGAAAACGGGTCTGCACATGGAATATGCTGACAATGTAACACATAGAGAGTAATGAAATGAAACAACTATTCTACATGCATATTTGGCTGGTGGGAAACTCTATGGTTACAGTTTTGCGTAAAGCCAAGTTTTCCCTACTGCAAAGGAATAAATTTATTTAACTATCATGGTGGTTGTTAAACATTGAGAATGGTTGACAGCATTCTCAATCCCAATTAAACATCATCATTAAACAAACCCAACAAAGTTAATTTTAGAGTAACATGTTGAGATTCACATGATAATCCAGGTACTAGATACTCAAGATGTCCATAACCGGGGACACGGCTAACCATGATTAGTTTACACACTCTGCAGAGGTTTGCGCACTTTTCCCCACAAGACTCGATCGCCTCCGTTTGGTTTTTCGCACTACACGGTGTTTGAGAAACGGATGACCGAGACATAGTCTTTCAGAAGCGCTAGCACATTACGATGGGTAGACCGTACCAACCTACATCCCCTACATCTGCTAGTCTAGCAATGTAAGAGTTCGCACGACTTAGTCAACTATGCTAGAGCCCATAATAGCTTATGGCTGCACACGGAAGTTCCTAGCATGAATAATCTCATGATCCCTTTGAGCCTGGGTGGCGGTCCAAAAGAAAACAGGCAATCCTGGAATACCCAGGTGCCTCAATCCACCCAGATGTGTGTTTAGGTTGCCACCTTAAGTAAACCATTAATTAACAAAGCTCACATCTGTTATGGATACACTCACCCAATCCACGTCTACTAGCATAGCATAGCAATAATAAGCAAACGTAGAGTAACTCCCAAAGATTTGATAATAAACAGGTAATAGGTTCTACCTCAACTACTCCCCAAATCCACAATTTAATTAGATCCTAAATCATGCAAGGTGTGAGGATTGATCTAATGCAATAAAACTGGGTAGTAGGAGGTATGATCAAAGTGTTACTTGCCTTGCTGATGATCTGGGAAACGTAGTGATTCGAAGTAACAAGCGGCGCACTCCGGGTACTATATCGCAAACAAACAAACACACAATAAGTACTCAACTAATGCACGGGTAAAACTCAAATAAGAGATCTAACCAGAAAGTTCAATTTAAGAACTCCGGTTGGCAAAAAGAATCAAATTGAACGAAGCAACGAAAGACAAACGGCAAAAGAAACAGACTTCATTTACTATTCTGGATCTAAGGCATTTTTTACAGTGGCAAAAACTTGTTTAAGTTAGTTCAACGAAAAGAGGGTTTCGAGACGAAACTCCAGGCGCTTGAATCGCCTGATTCCGACAAAAGAGTGAAAAGATATACTAAAACGAAAATCGGATCAGAAATCACGATCAGAAAAATCGCGGATTTAATCCAAGAAAAAGAAAAACGACAAACGTTCGTTAAAACGAATGAACGGACGAACGGACGAACGCTCACTATTTAAATAAACCGGAAAACCGATCAATTTAAAAAAACCGAAACTAAAAAAAACGACAAAACCGTCAGAAAACCGAATGGTTTTTCTAAAAAAACGGCGGTGGGATCGAGGTAAACCTCGGGCGGCGGGTCTGGCGGCGGCGGCGGCGGCGGCTCCGGCGGCGGGCGGTGGCGCGGGGCGGCGGGGACGGCCCGGGGCGAAGGCGGCGGCGGCGGCGGCGCGGGGCAGCTAGGGATTGGGGGGGGGGCTTCCGGCTGGGCCTCCCCGGCTTTTAAAGCCGGACGGGCCTTAGTGTCCGGGTCGGACATGGCCCGTAGGTCGGTTGCGCGTTTTTTTTAAATAGTTACGCTCAGAAAAAAACAACAATAGGACTACTAAACGGACTCCAAAAATTCTGAAATAAATTTTCCCGGCTTCTAAAATCTAGCCGCACAGGATGAATATTTATTTGAGGCCTAAATGCAATTTTCAAAAAACGCACATTTTCCCTAAATTCAAATAAAATAGCAAATAAAACCAAATAAAATTTTATTTGATTTTTTTTATTAAATCCTCAATATTTCTTTATTTTCAGAAAGTCATTTTATTCCCTCTCTCATAATCTTTATAATAGAAATAATTGAAGATAAAATAAATAAAATCAAATGATCCTATTTTCAAAATTTGAGACAACTCAAATATGAAAATAACGAAATCCCCAACTCTCTCCGAGGGTCCTTGAGTTGCGTGAAATTTCTAGGATCAACCAAAATGCAATAATTATGATATGCAATGATGATCTAGTGTATAACATTCCAAATTAAAAATTTGGGATGTTACAAACCCACCCCTCTTAAGATGAATCTCGCCCTCGAGATTCAAGTTGGCTAGAAAATAGGTGAGGGTGGTCTTTCAGCAAATCTTCCTCTCGTTCCCAGGTGGCTTCATCCTCCATGTGGTGGCTCCACTGAACCTTGCAAAACTTGATAACCTTGGTGCGGGTGACTCGACTGGCATACTCTAGAATCTTAACTGGTTTCTCCTCATAGGTCAAATCACTATCTAACTGAATCGCTTCCAGTGGTACCGTATCTCTCAGCGGTATGTCAGCCATCTCTGCGTGGCACTTCTTCAACTGGGATACATGAAACACGTCGTGAACTCCTGACAGTCCTTCGGGTAATTCCAACTTGTAGGCTAGTTCTCCCATACGCTCCAAAACTTGGTATGGGCCTACAAAACATGGCGCTAGTTTTCCCTTAACTCCAAAGCGCTTAATTCCTCGAAGTGGAGATACTCGAAGATAAACTCGGTCTCCGACTTTGTAAACTGTCTCCTTGCGTTTAGAATCTGCATAACACTTCTGCCTAGACTGAGCTACCTTCAGCCTATCGCGAATCAATTTCACTTTCTGTTCAGACTCCTTTATCAGATCCGGTCCAAACAACTGGCGGTCTCCAAGTTCATCCCAAGACAACGGGGTCCTGCACCTCCTTCCGTACAAGGCTTCGAAAGGGGCCATATTCAAACTGGTTTGATAGCTGTTGTTGTAAGAGGACTCTGCATATGGCAAATTCTCATCCCAACTAGATCCATAATCTAGCGCACAAGCTCTTAGCATATCCTCCAAAATCTGATTGATTCTCTCGGTCTGTCCATCTGTCTGCGGGTGGAAAGCTGTGCTAAACTCCAGTCTGGTTCCCAAAGTCTCATGCAACTGATTCCAGAACTTTGAGGTAAACTGGGTTCCTCTATCTGATACAATGCTCCTTGGAACTCCATGCAGACATACGATCTTGGTCATGTATATCTTTGCCAACTTTGCACTGGTATAGGTAGTCTTCACTGGAATGAAATGAGCTACCTTTGTCAAACGATCGACTACAACCCATATCGAGTCACAGCCTGAACGTGTTTTGGGCAATCCTGTAATAAAATCCATGCCTAGCTTATCCCACTTCCATTCGGGTATCGGCAATGGTTGTAGCAATCCTGCTGGCTTCTGATGCTCTGCCTTCACTCTCTGACATACATCAAAAACTGTTACATATTCCGCAATATCCTTCTTCATTCCGGTCCACCAGAAAATATCCTTCAAATCCAAATACATCTTGGTATTTCCTAGGTGAATCGAGTATGGTGAGTCATGGGCCTCTTGCAGAATTAGCTTCCTAATCTCCGGATCATTTGGTACATAGACACGGTCTTCAAACCATAAGGTATCGTGCTCATCCTCACGAAATCCCTTAGCTTTTCCTTTGCTCATTTTCTCCTTAATAGAAGCAATTTCCTTGTCAGTCCTTTGAGCTTCTCTGGTCTTATCCATCAAAGTAGACTGAATCTCCAATGTTGCTACATAGCCTCTTGGAACTATTTCCAAACATAGCTGGGGGAGTACTGGATTAGGGGGTGTTCGGGTAGCCGGACTATACCTTCAGCCGGACTCCAGGACTATGAAGATACAAGATTGAAGACTTCGTCCCGTGTCCGGATGGGACTTTCCTCGGCGTGGAAGGCAAGCTTGGCGATGCGGATATTCAATATCTCCTACCATTGTAACCGACTTTGTGTAACCCTAACCCTCTCCGGTGTCTATATAAACTGGAGGGTTTTAGTCCGTAGGACAACTTCATCATACAACAACCATACCATAGGCTAGCTTCTAGGGTTTAGCCTCCTTGATCTCGTGGTAGATCTACTCTTGTACTACCCATATCATCAATATTAATCAAGCAGGACGTAGGGTTTTACCTCGATCAAGAGGGCCCGAACCTGGGTAAGACATCGTGTTCCTTGCCTCCTGTTACCATCCGGCCTAGACGCAAAGTTCGGGACCCCCTACCCGAGATCCGCCGGTTTTGACACCGACATTGGTGCTTTCACTGAGAGTTCCTCTGTGCCGTCGCAATCAGGAAGGATGCCTCTTCCCGTCTTTAAAGACGGCGCCGCTACTAAGGGATCCTTGGCTGTCGGCCAAACTCTCCGGCTAGGCGGTTTTCTCATGACCGCCTGTTCGACCATAGCGCCGACGGTGACCTCTCGGGTCATCAAAAGCAATCTTCACGTCAGCTCGGAACTCATCGAGCAGTTAGATCCAATGGAGCTCTCTTCCGTAAACGAGCTCTTGGATCGCATCACCGCCTTGGGGGTCACTACGGATTATGACCAGGTTGGGCTTAAACCCGATCTAAGAGAAATTAATTCTCCCCAAGTCACCCATCACGTTGCCGTGGTAAAGGCACAGGGCGGCGACTCTTCATCTATCTTAAGGACTAGCTACGTCCGGATTCTCGATCCCTCCAAGCCGAATACCCGCGGAGGGGAGGATGTAACTCAAGACCTGAACTTAGAATCAGGCAACGGGCTAGATTCACTAGACAACATCCAAGAATCCAAACTTCAGAATTCGGAAACCCCATGGCCTCTGAGTCTTAGATTGGGTGAAGTCCCGGATTTAATTCCACCCACCCACCCGAACATAAGCGATCTATCCCAAATCAGGCAAAAGCACGAAGAAATAGTACATCATTACTGGGCAAGGTTCCTCCTGGTTATGAACATGATAAAGGACTGCCCTGAGGAAGACGCAATCTCAATCTTCTCCAATAATTGCACAGACAAGGGAATCCTCAACGCCACAGGTCGTCGTGATCTTACACGCTTCGCTGACTTGGCGACCATAGTACAAAAGTACCGTGCGATGGAAAGCGCCCGGAAAACCGAAACTAAATTTTGGGACAATCCGGCCCTGAATAGAAACCTCGTCCGAAATAAAAGGATGCATCATCATCAGACACCCGGGTTAAAAACCAAAAAACCAAAACCCAATACATGGCATGGAACCGTACTGGAGGGATGGCTTAATGCACGCTGTAAAATTCATAGTACAGAGGACGCCACACCGACTCATAGCCTTAGAGAATGTTGGATACTCTGGCAGGTGGCCAAAAGGGGCGAAGATCTCCTAATTCCGGAGGCCGCAGAAAGCCACCTCAGGGACTCCAATACAGTCTTAACAGTCTTCGAGACTTTTGCATCAAATAATATGCGAAAAAGAACACTCCACAGCCTCGCCGAAGTCTATCAAGTAGCAACAATAAACCCATGGAGTGACACGGCTATTACTTTTAATGCCAGTGATGAACCTAAATTCCGAACAGCTCGAGCACCAGCCGCATTGGTACTCAGTCCTATAGTGGACGGCTTTCGCCTCACCAAGGTACTCATGGACGGAGGCAGCGGATTGAACCTCATTTATGAGGAAACCCTTCAAAAAATGGAAATAGACTGGAACCGCAAGCGAAGCAGCACAACCTTTAGAGGAATAATCCCCAGTCGGGAAGCGCGTTGTACAGGAAAAATCACACTAGATGTGGTGTTCGGCACGCCGGATAATTATAGGTCCGAAGAGGTCACATTCCAAGTGGTCCCGTTCAGTAGCGGACACCACGCTCTGATGGGGCGGGAAGCGTTTACAATCTTCCAAGCAATACCCCATTACAGGTACATGAAGCTCAAGATGCCCGGGCCAATCGGAATCATCACTCTCGCTAGTGATCCGGACATAGCACTCCGCGCCAAAAACAAGACAGCCGCATTGGCCCTTGAGGCACTGTTCGAAGCCCTAGCGGCTGAGGAACTGACTACGCTGCGCTCCACGGTAAACAAGGACGATGTGATACTCGACAAAAGATCCAAGTCCACCTCCTTTAAACCAGCGGATGAAATAGTCAAATTCCAGGTCCATCCAACGGACCCCAATAAAACAGCTTCCATCGGGGCACGATTAAACCCCGATGTAGACGCCGCACTGCGAGAATTCCTACGGGAGAACTGGGACATTTTTGCCTGGCACCCTTCAGACATGCCAGGAATCCCACGCAGGCTGGCCGAACACAGCTTAAATATCCTAAAAGGATTCAAACCTGTCAAACAAGCCCTTCGGCGTTTCTCTGAGCCCAAGAGACAGGCAATGGGAGAGGAGCTAGCCAAACTATTGGAGGCCGGATTCATCAGAGATATAAAACATCCGGACTGGCTAGCAAACTTGGTGATGGTACCAAAGAAGGACAAATCCTGGCGCCTGTGCGTTGACTTCAAAGACCTTAACAAGGCTTGCCCAAAGGATCCCTTCCCCCTCCCCGCATCGATCAAATTATCGACACCACTGCAGGACACGATTCGTTGTGCTTCCTCGACGCATACTCCGGTTACCATCAAATCAAGATGGCTGAGTCAGACCATGCCGCAACGGCATTCATCACCCCATATGGCCCATTCTGCTTCAACACAATGCCTTTCGGGCTCAAAAACGCCGGCGCAACATATCAGCGCATGATTCAGACATGTCTGGCAAACCAGATCGGCAAAACAGTAGAGGCATATGTGGATGATGTGGTTGTAAAAACAAGACATGTCGAATCTCTAGTAGACGACTTGAGGCTTACATTTGACAACCTCCGAGCATATGACATCAAGCTAAATCCGGAAAAATGCATTTTCGGCGTTCCAGCCGGAAAGCTCTTGGGCTTCATTGTATCCGGTAGAGGAATCGAAGCAAATCCAGCCAAGATCCGAGCTTTGTCACAATTGGATATCCCAAAGGACCTCAAACAAATAAAAAAAATTAACCGGATGCGTGGCGGCTCTAAGCCGATTTATCTCCCGTTTAGGAGAAAAGGCGCTACCCCTCTATCGCCTCCTTCGGCGCACCGAACACTTCGAGTGGGCGGACGCCACCACGGCCGGACTCGAGGAAATAAAAGCCATATTGGCAACAAACCCTGTCCTGGCCGCACCAAACATCGGCAAACCAATGCTATTGTACATTGCAGCAACCCATCAAGTTGTTAGCGCAGTACTCGTCGTCGAGCGGGAAACAGACGGAGACAAATTCCCCCTTCAAAAGCCGGTTTACTATTTTTCCACTGTCCTCACCCCATGCAAATCACGGTACCCACATTATCAAAAGATTGCATATGCGGTATTCATGGCATCCCGGAAGCTACGACACTACTTTCAAGAGTGTTCAATCACAGTAGCATCGGAAGTACCACTCAACGATATTATAAACAACCGTGACGCAACGGGCCGGATTGCAAAATGGGCCATCGAGCTCCTCCCGTTCGACATAACTTATAGGCCACGGCGAGCTATCAAGTCGCAAGTTTTGGCCGACTTCGTCGTAGAATGGACGGAGGCCGAACTCCCTAAAGAGTACGGCACATATTCAAACTGGATCATGCACTTCGACGGTTCCAAAATGTTGGCCGGACTAGGGGCCGGCGTCGTTTTGATGCCCCCCACAGGAGACACAGTTCAATATGTACTCCAGATTATGTACACGGACTTCAACAATGCAGCCGAATATGAGGCCCTTTTACATGGTCTCCGGATGGCAGTATCCATGGGCATTCAACGCCTAGAGGTGCGCGGGGATTCGAACCTCGCGATATCCCAAATAAATAGAGACTTCGATGCCAAGGATCCAAAAATGGCAGCTTACCGCAATGCTGTCCTCAAAATGTCAGCTCGGTTTGAGGGGCTCGAATTTCACCATATACCCCGAGAAAACAATCAGGCGGCAGACGTCCTGGCACGCATCGGCGCAAAACGCGATGCGGTCCCCCCCAACATCTTCCTGGAAAGGCTGTTCAAGCCATCCGTAGTATGGGAAGGGGAACATGGCAATATTAGCCCGGACCCAACCGCACTGTCCGACGCCGAACAATCTGACATAATCGGAGGCTCTACCAATGAAACCACAACCTCAGCCCACGTACTAATGGCCGTTATCGCCCCGTGGACAGAACCATTCCTCGCCTACCTTACTAGGCAGGAACTCCCAGAGGACCAAAATGAGGCACGCTGTATAGTGCGGCGATCTAAAGCCTATAAAGTCCATGAGGGAGAACTTTATAAGAAAAGCACTACCGGAGTCCTTCAAAGGTGCATCTCCGAAGAGGAAGGGAGGAACCTGCTGGCTGAAATTCATGCCGGACTCGGTGGCCATCACGCCGCAGCTCGGTCCCTTGTAAGCAAGGCTTTCCGTACAGGCTTTTATTGGCCGACGGCCCGGGCGGACGCTCAGGACTTGGTCCAACGATGCGCCGGTTGCCATCTTTTTGCAAACCAAAGCCATATGCCACCCACCGCCCTCCAAACTATCCCCATCACTTGGCCTTTCACGGTCTGGGGGCTTGACATGGTGGGACCCCTTAAAGGCGGAACCCACAAGAAAAAAATACTTACTGGTCATGGTGGATAAGTTCACCAAATGGATAGAAGCCAAGCCTGTTAAGACGGCCGAGTCCGGACCTGTGATAGACTTTATATCCGGGGTCGTACACTGTTATGGCGTCCCCCACAGCATCATCACCGATAACGGCACGAACTTTACGGCCGATGAGGTAAAACTCTGGTGCAAAAACATGGGCATCAAGCTTGATTATGCTTCCGTCTATCAACCACAAACTAACGGTCAGGTCGAACGTGCAAATGGTCTCATCATGAGCGGCATCAAACCCAGGTTAGTGCGGTCCCTCAAGGAATCTAACACGCACTGGGTAGAGGAGCTCGACTCCGTACTCTGGGGGCTGCGGACCACGCCAAATCGCACCATCGGATACACACCATTTTTATGGTGTACGGCGCAGAGGCAGTCTTGCCCTGCGACATAATTCATGACTCACCTCGAGTGCGCATGTACGAAGAAAGGGAAGCCGAGCTCGATCGGCAGGACAGTTTGGACGCCTTAGAGGAGGAGCGCGATGTGGCAAAGGCCCGTTCCGCGTTCTATCAACAGCAGGCTCGAAGATATCAAAGCAGAGAAGTGCGGGCCAAAAACTACAACGTTGGCGAATTAGTTCTACGCCTGCCGGACAAGAAAAAGGACAAGCTGAAGCCCAAGTGAGAAGGTCCCTTCATAATCGACCAAGTCCTGACTGGTGGAGCATACCGCATGCGAGATACGTCGGATAACCGACTCAAGCCGAACCCATGGAACGCATCCCGTCTCCGAAGATTCTACGCCTAGCGCCGGACTCTGTGTTTGTCTCCTTCCTCTGTCCATTTTTTACATTTTCTGTCTTACATTTCTCTCCTTCCCCTCTTTTCTTTTATAGCCCTTAAAGGCTCCTCAAGTGACATGCTACTCGCGCTCATTAAACCTGGGGGCTTCTTTAACAGAAGCTTATTTATACGGTCTTCACGCCCACCACATGTGTCAAACTTCCGCATGTACCTTTTCTTCACCATTATATGCATTGATATGACTTAAGTTTTGGCCAAGCTGGGTTGCCTGGCTCCTGTGCTTGCCCCTACATTCCCGATTGTTCGGCTAGGTGGTAAAGGGAGCACCTCTGCGATTGTTACTGCCGGATCAGCCGGATGTGTACCTCAGACTGGGTGAAGCCGAAAGCTAGCGTTCTTAAGGGAATATTCGGTCGGTAAACTAAAAGATGACCTTTTTTTACTTATTTATATATATGCCCCCAGATGATTTTCCTGCGTTTGCAGTCCGGACATGCACTTTAGGGCATGCCTCCCAGAGAAAGGAACCCCTAACGGAACTATTCTATCTGGAAGATGTTTCTTACTAACCATGTAATATAACATAACTACTTGGGCACTTGTCTGATAAAGCACTAATCACCCCTACGCCTGGTCTCCATGCATACCCCGGTTCTTACATAACCGGTAGGGTATTCGGACACACTCCGGACCGTCAGGTCCTGAGGTTGAAGCAAATAGGTCGACAACAACAAACGATCTACAATCCGGCTAGAAGGCATTACACATGTCAATTAAAAATTACATAGCCACTCTGACTGATTGTATTCCTCTTCAATACCATCTAACAGGCTGTCTAACTTACAGTCCTGCTGGGAATACTTTGCGGCCAATTCTACCTGGCCGTACACTAAGCTTACAGGGATCTCCTTCCCGTCAGGCCCCACAGGTCCGACCTCGGCCATGTGGTTTGGGTCAGACTTCGTGTACCGCGCCTTCACCATGGCCCAGGCCTCCCTAGCGCCTTGTCGGCAGGCCGATATCTTCCACAACCGGAAGCGCCGCCGAGCTTCCTTAAGCTTCTCTGAAAGCTCTCCAAGGCCCTCGGGCATGGAGTGGGAAGGCCATAAAGCTTGGGCAACGCCTCGCATCGCCTGCCGAGCTCGCTCGTGTAGTTGCGAGAGCTCGGGAAGAAGGTCACCTGTAGAACCGGGCATCTCCTCTGCAGGACGACCCGTTAGCATACCTACAGACATTACTCTGTTAGTCGACTTCCTCGCCGAACTCTTTTCTTACAAAGATTCGCTTAAGCACTTACTAAATATGCCGCGTCGAAGTCGCTGATTCTCCTTAGTAGAGTCCGACAGCTGGCCACGAACATCTTTAAGTTCAACGTCCAGCTTGGTGTTGGCATCCTGAAGATCATTCTTCTCCCGCCTCACCCTTGTCAGCATACTCTCACCGGCCTTTAGCCGGCGTAAGAGTTGTTGCCCCTCCCCAACATCCTCCACGGCGCGCTTCCCCCCACGTGCCTTGAGCGCGGCATATTGTGCCTTGAACTTCTCTTCGTCCTTGATGACCCGATAGCAATGGGAGAGGTTGAAGCACTTGCCATTGTGTTGAACCTTGAATGCCTCTAAAGCTTGAAATGCTTACAAAATGTTTCCATGCAAGCATATGAGCAAGTGATCTTGATGGCACAAAAGAGGGCGGCTTGCTAGCATACCATGTCTTGCACGCCGATGCCGCTCACGGGGCGGACCTTGACGCTCTTAAGGGTGGCGCAAAACTTGTTGCACTCTTGTTGGATCACCCTCCACCGCTTGGAAATGGAGACCCACCCGCGCGTGCTCACAAATTGGTAAGGTGGAAACTTCTTGCGCTCATGAAACTCGCGGTGCGCACGAGTCCAAAAGGTCGAATGCTTTTGCTCGGCGCCCGTCTTTGGGTCTTGTCCAATGTCTCGCCAACACTCACAAAGAAGTTTGTCCTCGACAGCTGTGTACTCCTTCGTGCGCTTGCTCTTGCGCTTCGGCTTAGGACCGGCGGTTTGGTTGGCGAGCTCGTCCTCGAACAAAGGCTCCACTTCAATGTCGCACTCGTCATCTTCCTCTAGCCCATAGTCCTTCGGGAATTCACGGTCGAGGGGGAAGCCGTCCAGGTCGATGCCGACCTGATCACGCATGAAGGCCGCCTGATCGGGATCATAGCCAGCGGCCGGCGTGAACGCCCCGCGGCCGTCCTGGCTTTGCGTCTCCTCTGGATCGTACCGAGCGCCCGGCGCACCACCCTCGAAGATGAGGTGTTGCATGAAGTCCTCGTCGACGGCGGACGAGATTTCCTCGAACAGGTTACGGGCGTCCGGGAGACCGCCGGCCGGCGTCTGTCGCACGCGTTTCCTCATGCCTCCGGACGACGAGCCACCGACCACCGGGGTGGCGTTGAGGTCGATGGGCGTGGGCGCGGGCGTGGAAGGCGCAACCACGCTCACGTCGGGTGAGCACTCCCCGGAGAGGCGGGAGGCCTGCGGGTAGACGTGGAAGCCGGGGACCGGGTTGCAAGCCGATGCGCAGGGTGAGTCAGGCATCACCATCCGAGGAAACGCCGACGAGCCAGTGCTGGCCGCGACAACGGTGGCTTGGACGAGGTTGTGCTGGCTAGGGTTTACCCCAAGCATGTAGAGCGCCTCCCTCGTTGCTGCGGCGACGCGGGCGTTGGTGAACTCCTGCTGCGCGGCAGCGACGGCGGCGGCCTGCGCAGCGGCCTCATCCCTCACGTCCGCGGCGTGCCTCCGTACCTTCCTCTTGGCCGACTCGCTTGCCCGTTGTTCGGGCGTCAGCGCCTTCTTCGGCTTGGTCGCCGCGGCGGTCTTGCGCGGGGCATGAGGCTTGCCTTTCCCGGAGGGGGCGACGGCGCCGGACGAGGCGAGGGAGGCGAGGCCGGCGGCGGCGTCGAGGTCGAGGTCGATGGCGTCCTCCATGGCTGGTCGGGGGGCGGGGGCGCACGCAGGCGGGAGCGTTTTTGGAGAAAATGAGGGGAAATGATGGTGGCTGCCACCGACAGGCGGGCCCGGGGAGAGGAGTAGGCGCGCGCGTCCGTCTCGTGTCCGCACCGACGCAAATCCGGCTCAAAATTGAGCCTGAAATGGGTCGCCCGCGGACGAAAAATGGACGCGCGTCCGTTTGGGTCGGCGCGTTGGGCCGCCACTTTTGTCCGCGCCGACCCAAACGGACACGGGCGTACGAAATGGATCGCTCCATTGGAGTTGCTCTTAGTCCTTCCTATAGATTTGGCATTAGACATCATCGTCATGGGATGCTGGAGTACATGGATGGTCAGAAATGATAAGATCTTTAAGCAAGTGCCTGCTCATCCTATCAGCTGGAATTCCTATTTGAAAGAAGGACTCTATTATTCAATGCTGAGAGCTAAACAAGTCAAGGCCAACAAGCTTCAGTCCTGAATTAGTAACAATCTGTAGTCCATGATTAATTTTGATAGAGCTGGTATTGGGTGATTTATGATGTATTCTGGACTTCCTTTGTATATACTTTTTTTAATATAATTGAAATACCGTAAAGCAATTCTTCTACGGTAAGAGTTTAAAAAGAAGTCCGTGCATCGCATATGATTGCTTTTACAAAATTAGCACCCTACCGCGCATGTTTATCCGTAGCATGTGTGACAGTAACACACCTCTAGCAAACCATGCAAGACAATGATTCACATCTGTGTGTGCGATAGTTTTTTTTGAAGTGTATGTAATTACCTTAACTGTACTAGTGCTAGTATTGACCAAGTACAATAAGCTCACTTGGTCGAAAAAGTGCTGGTACAAACCAAAGTTTAAGATCGCGGCCAAAAGGGTTTAGCGGCTGGCTCTTCAAAACGCTACGGCCGCTATGCCATTTAGCGGGAACAGTACATATGCATGTTTGTCTGAAGAAATTTAGGATTTTCAGCAGAAAACAGAGGATTTTCTTGGAAGCAGTGTTGAAAATCTAAGCTACAACCTACAAGTCGTGCAATACCAATAGGCTGACATGCTCTGTTGCTTGTAGTGAATCAACAAACGATAGAGATTAGAGAGGACCAGAGCAATCCTGTACCTCCTGGAGATATACTGCGAGTTGGAACCGTGTGAGACTGAGCTATCATTATGGAGTGTGGACACATCGACGTCGTCCTGCAGAGGCCTTCGTCGCCGGTCGCAGCGTTGGCGTGACGACAGCAGTATAGGTTGCGGCTCCTGCCAGGTGCTCTGGTCTCCGCTTTGCTGCCTCGCACATCAGTGCATCCGACTTCCGGCGAAGCAGCCGCCGGCCCACCGAGCGCAGCTGGGAAGAACCGCGCAGCCGCCGCAGCAGCTGAGAAGGGAATGGGGATAGCGATGAGTTAGGTTTTCTGGATGAGCTGCTCCTCTGTCCTCTCCATCGGGGCAAATGTGGGCCTGGCTCTTGTTGGGCCTCTGTTTCAGCCCGTCCCAGCGAAATTGCAGCGAGCGCAAATGAGTTTTGCGCCGTTTCGCGCAGCGATCGCGTGATTAGCCACAGATCGCGTTTTTTAAGGCATCGCGTCGCGGGAAGGCTTCCAGCCAGCGATCGCGCAATTTTCGTCCGCGATTTAAAAGTTTGGTACAAACTCAAGCAAACCTAAAGAAAAAGTACAAAAAACCAATTACTCGTCGCCATCCACCTTGTTGATGAGCTGTTATGACATTTATTCTTTTTCGAGCTCCCCATCAAGTGTTGGTGCCTATATATAGTTTCCATCAACCGTGGTTCATAGTGATCATATAGCCAGAATCAGATAACGATAGGATATTCATCCGTTGTGCCCACATAATTTATCTCCGAGTATGCTAGTCATGGCAGATAGTACTCAAGACAATTCCTCTCATTTTATTTTGTTAAAGTCATGTTTTTAGGAAATATGAAATATATATTGGGCCATATGTGCACACTACCACAAATATGTTAATTAGATTTGGGAGGCGTTAGGAAACGATTATCTTGTAGACACTACTCCAAAAGCGGTGAATCAAATGACATTTTTCCTATAAGAATTGAGATGCATGACATCTATTATTCTTTGTTTTTTTTCTATTCCTATCACTGTTTTAAATAGCCCGCTATAGCGTTTACAAAAGGTCTTGCGCTAAGAGACTTTGGTCCAAACAAATAAACAAACATTTTAAATAGCGCGCTATAGCACGCTATAGCATTTGAAGAGGTCCGCCTCTAAGATGCTTAGCGCGCTGTTTAAAACTATGATTCCTATCCTATGAAACAAAGAAGACCTTATATGTGTGCAATATTTTTATAGTAGGCTTTGGTACAATTTCCTGTCACTAGCTACATCCTTGCCCGTGAATTTTATTAGACTTAATTTCCTAGCTGTTTTCCATATAGCTGTTTCGGGTGTACTGCAGTAATACGCAGCATATATATGCCAGGTCTCAGTTATTTACATACTTATTAATTTTGGATTTTAGAATTTTACCATTTGTTTCCGTAGTGACAAGACAGTGACCTTCATTTGGAGCCTATGTACGAGCACTTGTGGCCTTCTCCTTTAAATGAGTGAGCAGTGCAAGTTGTTTCAGGTTCTGCAGATTTCCTGACTAATGCAAAAGCAGACCTTGCATTTAAACTGCACATGCACGCATGATCTAAATAAGTAACTTTTCACACACTCTAATATCTTCATTTGCAACGGACACCACAAAGTTTTGCTACAGTACATACATAATTCCGGGCAGCTTTTTCTCTCTGCTGATCAACAAAGAGTGTAGTCTGCTGCTCGCAAGCACTCTACACTGATAGGAACTTCCGCAAGAGCAAGATAAAATCCTGTTATTTTTCACCGCTTTTCACAAGGGGCAATATGTTGTGCGTAGCTTGTCCTTCTGTTCGCAGAAGCATTGACAAGCCACCACCTGGTACCTTAATCATGCCTCCTTTGGCAGTGCACGGTTAGAGTCACTGGAGCTAGATGTTTGCACGGTTTCCGAGAGCCAGCGGAGCACGTCGACCTGAGCGCGCAGGTGCATGGCGTAGTCCATGGCCTCGCGTAACAGAGTGGCCTCGTCGACGGTGGAGTTCCGGCCTCCCGGTATCACCTCCCTCAGTGCCATGGCCTGCTGCTCACCAGCCTCCCCGGAGTGTCGCCACCACCTGCGCGGCCTGATCTCCCCAAGTACCTCTTACGGCGGCAGCACCTCCTCACGGTCCTCCTACACCTCTGCACCTTGCACGCGCTGGACGCCGGTGCCAAGATGGCCTTGGGCCACCTCGCTCCGCCTCCATGCGCAGCCGCCATGGCGACGTCCACGGAGGACTTGACGGCGTGCTTCCTCTCGTGGAGGCTCGTGGCGCCGCGGAAGGTTGTGCTCGTGCGTGCTTGGAGCTGGAGGCTTGGGAGGAGGTTCTTGAGGAACTCCTGCTTGAAGGACTTGATGCTGGTGCTAGGGCCTTGCATGGCTTCTCTTCTCTTTTGACTTTTTGTAAGATGTCTTCTCTTTGCTTGGGCAGACACAAGATGTACTTGCTGTAGTAATTAGTACCAGAAACAGGGGCGCTCCTCCTGCTTAAATAGGACTAGTCTATCACCGGTAGCTGATTCATAATTTCTCACACATGCATGAACGATTTTTGCCGTTGTTGTCGATAATAACATTTTCTGCAGTGCTAGATCCGGCTTCCTTCTTCTTTGTGTCGAATTGTGTTTTTCAAACTGGTCGGTTTAATAGCTCGGTTAGGTTTTGGCGATGGTTGTAAGGGTTGACTCCTTGCCCTGGTGATCGAGGGGGGGGGGGGGGTCAGGGATCTAGAACTTGTGTTGTTTTCCTGGGGTGCGTTGTCTGAGACTACTAGACTCTGCCTGTTTTTGGTTTCGTTAATGAAATCGGAGGAAAACCTCTTTTATTCAAAAAAAAAAGATCTGCATGTCGGCGACTTGAAGCTTAAAAGTATGGCAAATTTTAACATGCTCATTACATTTAATTACGATCGCCCTGATGTCGCAGCTAGACATGCTCATATTCTTCCATGATAATGATGTTGATGATGATGTTTTGTCTTATGCTACGCGTGGACGTACAACCGACAAGTACGGTGCGAGATGCCCACAAGCTTAAGGTCCCCCAAGCGCATGATGGTAATGTAATTACTGGTGATCAGCTGGCTTCGCGGGTGTCATGGTCAAACAAAAATGGATTGAAAAGTTGAAAGAGAGTTTTGCAATATACGCACGTTAGAGTACATCACAACACATGCCCACCATTGCAGGTACACTGACATCTCAACGTCTCACATTCCATGTGTGTTTACTACGTGTAGTATCATTGTGTGTTGTCGTTGCGTGCATGGATACAAGATGGGCAAGTATGATACGAGATGCCCACAAGATCTTCCAAAGTCTCAAGCGCTTGATGATGAAAATAATAATAATAACAAACATAATCAGTGAGCTGGCTCCCGTGCCATGGTCCCCAGCACCAGAAAAAATGGGTCTTCAAAGTTGGAGACACGGGAGCTCTGGGAAAGGTAAAGACAAGACGCACACACATATTCTTGACAACGAAATGTCTGGGACATTGGCCGCTGCATAAATTATTTTGTTTCTTGCTTCCTGTTTGTGATAGGTCTGTGCTGTGCAATGAGCACACGGAAGAGATATCCATGCATTTATTCTGGGACTGCAGTTTTGCCATGCACTGTTGGAATACCATCGCCCCCAATAAGAAAAGAGGACTCTCAAGTTATGATGAAATTTGCCTGGCCAGCCTAGAGCAACTCCAATAGGGCGACCCAAACGGACGTCGCATTTATCCGTTTTTTGTCTGTTTGGGTCAGCCGCCCGCCTGCCGTCCTCCCAGTTTTGCATTAGGATCGGCAATGCGTCCAACACGCCGACCCATTTCATGTCCGCATTCAACTTTTAAATAAAAGAGGCCCGCGGCCGTTCATGCCAGCGGCCATGTCTCATGCCAGCGCCGGCATACAATGCCGGCTTCAGAAAACACCACAGTTCATGCTGGCACACATGTCAGCACACAAAAAATGGTGGGACTTGAGTTCGACCACGCCATCGAGGCTCCCGTAGTCATGCCGGCACACCTGCCGGCACACAAAAAGATGGCCCCTCGACGCCATAGATCACTCGTCGTCGAACTTGAGCATGTCGGCCTGCATCTTCTCGAACCACGGCCTCTTCCTTGGCGATAAGGCGTTGAGATCCACCTTCATGATCTCCAACCCGGTCATCATGCTTGCAAGAGCCACTTCTTTCGCCTTTGTCTTGGCGTTGGCGGCCTCGATCTCTAGCATCTTGGCTTGCTTCTCCGCCTCGAGCTCGAACATCTTGGCTTGCTTCTCGGCGTCAAGATCAAGCCTCCTCCTTTGGATCTCCATGAAAGCATCCATTTGCTCCGCCTTGAAACGCCGGCGCTCCTCCTCTCTTGAGTCCTTCTTATTCATCATGCCGTCCACGCTCGCGATCAAGGCGTTGGTGGCCGCATCTCGCTTGTCCTCCTTGGAGTTGGTCTTCCCCCGCGGCCGTGCCGGCTCGCCCTCCCCAACATCCTCCACGGCGCCCTTTCCCCCACGTGCCTTGAGCGCGGCATATTGTGCCTTGAACTTCTCTTCGTCCTTGATGACCCGATAGAAATGGGAGAGGTTGAAGCACTTGCCATTGTGTTGAACCTTGAATGCCTCCAAAGCTTGAAATGCCTACAAAATGTTTCCATGCAAGCATATGAGCAAGTGATCTTGATGGCACAAAAGAGGGCGGCTTGCTAGCATACCATGTCTTGCACGCCGATGCCGCTCACGGGGCGGACCTTGACGCTCTTAAGGGTGGCGCAAAACTTGTTGCACTCTTGTTGGATCACCCTCCACCGCTTGGAAATGGAGACCCACCCGCGCGTGCTCACAAATTGGTAAGGTGGAAACTTCTTGCGCTCATGAAACTCGCGGTGCGCACGAGTCCAAAAGGTCGAATGCTTTTGCTCGGCGCCCGTCTTTGGGTCTTGTCCAATGTCTCGCCAACACTCACAAAGAAGTTTGTCCTCGACAGCTGTGTACGCCTTCGTGCGCTTGCTCTTGCGCTTCGCCTTAGGACCGGCGGTTTGGTTGGCGAGCTCGTCCTCGAACAAAGGCTCCACTTCAATGTCGCACTCGTCATCTTCCTCTAGCCCATAGTCCTTCGGGAATTCGTGGTCGAGGGGGAAGCCGTCCAGGTCGATGCCGACCTGATCACGCATGAAGGCCGCCTGATCGGGATCATAGCCAGCGGCCGGCGTGAACGCCCCGCGGCCGTCCTGGCTTTGCGTCTCCTCTGGATCGTAGCGAGCGCCCGGCGCACCACCCTCGAAGATGAGGTGTTGCATGAAGTCCTCGTCGACGGCGGACGAGATTTCCTCGAACAGGTTACGGGCGTCCGGGAGACCGCCGGCCGGCGTCTGTCGCACGCGTTTCCTCATGCCTCCGGACGACGAGCCACCGACCACCGGGGTGGCGTTGAGGTCGATGGGCGTGGGCGCGGGCGTGGAAGGCCCAACCACGCTCACGTCGGGTGAGCACTCCCCGGAGAGGCGGGAGGCCTGCGGGTAGACGTGGAAGCCGGGGACCGGGTTGCAAGCCGATGCGCAGGGTGAGTCGGGCATCACCATCCGAGGAAACGCCGACGAGCCGGTGCTGGCCGCGGCAACGGCGGCTTGGACGAGGTTGTGCTGGCTAGGGTTTACCCCAAGCATGTAGAGCGCCTCCCTCATTGCTGCGGCGACGCGGGCGTTGGTGAACTCCTGCTGCGCGGCAGCGACGGCGGCGGCCTGCGCAGCGGCCTCATCCCTCGCGTCCTCGGCGTGCCTCCGGACCTTCCTCTTGGCCGACTCGCTTGCCCGTTGTTCGGGCGTCAGCGCCTTCTTCGGCTTGGTCGCCGCGGCGGTCTTGCGCGGGGCACGAGGCTTGCCTTTCCCGGAGGGGGCGACGGCGCCGGACGAGGCGAGGGAGGCGAGGCCGGTGGCGGCGTCGAGGTCGAGGTCGATGGCGTCCTCCATGGCTGGTCGGGGGGCGGGGGCGCACGCAGGCAGGAGCGTTTTTGGAGAAAATGAGGGGAAATGATGGTGGCTGCCACCGACAGGCGGTCCCGGGGAGAGGAGTAGGCGCGCGCGTCCGTCTCGTGTCCGCACCGACGCAAATCCGGCTCAAAATTGAGCCTGAAATGGGTCGCCCGCGGACGAAAAATGGACGCGCGTCCGTTTGGGTCGGCGCGTTGGGCCGCCACTTTTGTCCGCGCCGACCCAAACGGACACGGGCGTACGAAATGGATCGCTCCATTGGAGTTGCTCTTAGTCCTTCCTATAGATTTGGCATTAGACATCATCGTCATGGGATGCTGGAGTACATGGATGGTCAGAAATGATAAGATCTTTAAGCAAGTGCCTGCTCATCCTATCAGCTGGACTTCCTATTTGAAAGAAGGACTCTATTATTCAATGCTGAGAGCTAAACAAGTCAAGGCCAACAAGCTTCAGTCCTGAATTAGTAACAATCTGTAGTCCATGATTAATTTTGATAGAGCTGGTATTGGGTGATTTATGATGTATTCTGGACTTCCTTTGTATATACTTTTTTTAATATAATTGAAATACCGTAAAGCAATTCTTCTACGGTAAGAGTTTAAAAAGAAGTCCGTGCATCGCATATGATTGCTTTTACAAAATTAGCACCCTACCGCGCATGTTTATCCGTAGCATGTGTGACAGTAACACACCTCTAGCAAACCATGCAAGACAATGATTCACATCTGTGTGTGCGATAGTTTTTTTTGAAGTGTATGTAATTACCTTAACTGTACTAGTGCTAGTATTGACCAAGTACAATAAGCTCACTTGGTCGAAAAAGTGCTGGTACAAACCAAAGTTTAAGATCGCGGCCAAAAGGGTTTAGCGGCTGGCTCTTCAAAACGCTACGGCCGCTATGCCATTTAGCGGGAACAGTACATATGCATGTTTGTCTGAAGAAATTTAGGATTTTCAGCAGAAAACAGAGGATTTTCTTGGAAGCAGTGTTGAAAATCTAAGCTACAACCTACAAGTCGTGCAATACCAATAGGCTGACATGCTCTGTTGCTTGTATTGAATCAACAAACGATAGAGATTAGAGAGGATCAGAGCAATCCTGTACCTCCTGGAGATATACTACGAGTTGGAACCGTGTGAGACTGAGCTATCATTATGGAGTGTGGACACATCGACGTCGTCCTGCAGAGGCCTTCGTCGCCGGTCGCAGCGTTGGCGTGACGACAGCAGTATAGGTTGCGGCTCCTGCCAGGTGCTCTGGTCTCCGCTTTGCTGCCTCGCACATCAGTGCATCCGACTTCCGGCGAAGCAGCCGCCGGCCCACCGAGCGCAGCTGGGAAGAACCGCGCAGCCGCCGCAGCAGCTGAGAAGGGAATGGGGATAGCGATGAGTTAGGTTTTCTGGATGAGCTGCTCCTCTGTCCTCTCCATCGGGGCAAATGTGGGCCTGGCTCTTGTTGGGCCTCTGTTTCAGCCCGTCCCAGCGAAATTGCAGCGAGCGCAAATGAGTTTTGCGCCGTTTCGCGCAGCGATCGCGTGATTAGCCACAGATCGCGTTTTTTAAGGCATCGCGTCGCGGGAAGGCTTCCAGCCAGCGATCGCGCAATTTTCGTCCGCGATTTAAAAGTTTGGTACAAACTCAAGCAAACCTAAAGAAAAAGTACAAAAAACCAATTACTCGTCGCCATCCACCTTGTTGATGAGCTGTTATGACATTTATTCTTTTTCGAGCTCCCCATCAAGTGTTGGTGCCTATATATAGTTTCCATCAACCGTGGTTCATAGTGATCATATAGCCAGAATCAGATAACGATAGGATATTCATCCGTTGTGCCCACATAATTTATCTCCGAGTATGCTAGTCATGGCAGATAGTACTCAAGACAATTCCTCTCATTTTATTTTGTTAAAGTCATGTTTTTAGGAAATATGAAATATATATTGGGCCATATGTGCACACTACCACAAATATGTTAATTAGATTTGGGAGGCGTTAGGAAACGATTATCTTGTAGACACTACTCCAAAAGCGGTGAATCAAATGACATTTTTCCTATAAGAATTGAGATGCATGACATCTATTATTCTTTGTTTTTTTTCTATTCCTATCACTGTTTTAAATAGCCCGCTATAGCGTTTACAAAAGGTCTTGCGCTAAGAGACTTTGGTCCAAACAAATAAACAAACATTTTAAATAGCGCGCTATAGCACGCTATAGCATTTGAAGAGGTCCGCCTCTAAGATGCTTAGCGCGCTGTTTAAAACTATGATTCCTATCCTATGAAACAAAGAAGACCTTATATGTGTGCAATATTTTTATAGTAGGCTTTGGTACAATTTCCTGTCACTAGCTACATCCTTGCCCGTGAATTTTATTAGACTTAATTTCCTAGCTGTTTTCCATATAGCTGTTTCGGGTGTACTGCAGTAATACGCAGCATATATATGCCAGGTCTCAGTTATTTACATACTTATTAATTTTGGATTTTAGAATTTTACCATTTGTTTCCATAGTGACAAGACAGTGACCTTCATTTGGAGCCTATGTACGAGCACTTGTGGCCTTCTCCTTTAAGTGAGTGAGCAGTGCAAGTTGTTTCAGGTTCTGCAGATTTCCTGACTAATGCAAAAGCAGACCTTGCATTTAAACTGCACATGCACGCATGATCTAAATAAGTAACTTTTCACACACTCTAATATCTTCATTTGCAACGGACACCACAAAGTTTTGCTACAGTACATACATAATTCCGGGCAGCTTTTTCTCTCTGCTGATCAACAAAGAGTGTAGTCTGCTGCTCGCAAGCACTCTACACTGATAGGAACTTCCGCAAGAGCAAGATAAAATCCTGTTATTTTTCACCGCTTTTCACAAGGGGCAATATGTTGTGCGTAGCTTGTCCTTCTGTTCGCAGAAGCATTGACAAGCCACCACCTGGTACCTTAATCATGCCTCCTTTGGCAGTGCACGGTTAGAGTCACTGGAGCTAGATGTTTGCACGGTTTCCGAGAGCCAGCGGAGCACGTCGACCTGAGCGCGCAGGTGCATGGCGTAGTCCATGGCCTCGCGTAACAGAGTGGCCTCGTCGACGGTGGAGTTCCGGCCTCCCGGTATCACCTCCCTCAGTGCCATGGTCCTGCTGCTCACCAGCCTCCCCGGAGTGTCGCCACCACCGGCGCGGCCTGATCTCCCCAAGTACCTCTTACGGCGGCAGCACCTCCTCACGGTCCTCCTACACCTCTGCACCTTGCACGCGCTGGACGCCGGTGCCAAGATGGCCTTGGGCCACCTCGCTCCGCCTCCATGCGCAGCCGCCATGGCGACGTCCACGGAGGACTTGACGGCGTGCTTCCTCTCGTGGAGGCTCGTGGCGCCGCGGAAGGTTGTGCTCGTGCGTGCTTGGAGCTGGAGGCTTGGGAGGAGGTTCTTGAGGAACTCCTGCTTGAAGGACTTGATGCTGGTGCTAGGGCCTTGCATGGCTTCTCTTCTCTTTTGACTTTTTGTAAGATGTCTTCTCTTTGCTTGGGCAGACACAAGATGTACTTGCTGTAGTAATTAGTACCAGAAACAGGGGCGCTCCTCCTGCCTAAATAGGACTAGTCTATCACCGGTAGCTGATTCATAATTTCTCACACATGCATGAACGATTTTTGCCGTTGTTGTCGATAATAACATTTTCTGCAGTGCTAGATCCGGCTTCCTTCTTCTTTGTGTCGAATTGTGTTTTTCAAACTGGTCGGTTTAATAGCTCGGTTAGGTTTTGGCGATGGTTGTAAGGGTTGACTCCTTGCCCTGGTGATCGAGGGGGGGGGGGTCAGGGATCTAGAACTTGTGTTGTGTTCCTGGGGTGCGTTGTCTGAGACTACTAGACTCTGCCTGTTTTTGGTTTCGTTAATGAAATCGGAGGAAAACCTCTTTTATTCAAAAAAAAAAAGATCTGCATGTCGGCGACTTGAAGCTTAAAAGTATGGCAAATTTTAACATGCTCATTACATTTAATTACGATCGCCCTGATGTCGCAGCTAGACATGCTCATATTCTTCCATGATAATGATGTTGATGATGATGTTTTGTCTTATGCTACGCGTGGACGTACAACCGACAAGTACGGTGCGAGATGCCCACAAGCTTAAGGTCCCCCAAGCGCATGATGGTAATGTAATTACTGGTGATCAGCTGGCTTCGCGGGTGTCATGGTCAAACAAAAATGGATTGAAAAGTTGAAAGAGAGTTTTGCAATATACGCACGTTAGAGTACATCACAACACATGCCCACCATTGCAGGTACACTGACATCTCAACGTCTCACATTCCATGTGTGTTTACTACGTGTAGTATCATTGTGTGTTGTCGTTGCGTGCATGGATACAAGATGGGCAAGTATGATACGAGATGCCCACAAGATCTTCCAAAGTCTCAAGCGCTTGATGATGAAAATAATAATAATAACAAACATAATCAGTGAGCTGGCTCCCGTGCCATGGTCCCCAGCACCAGAAAAAATGGGTCTTCAAAGTTGGAGACACGGGAGCTCTGGGAAAGGTAAAGACAAGACGCACACACATATTCTTGACAACGAAATGTCTGGGACATTGGCCGCTGCATAAATTATTTTGTTTCTTGCTTCCTGTTTGTGATAGGTCTGTGCTGTGCAATGAGCACACGGAAGAGATATCCATGCATTTATTCTGGGACTGCAGTTTTGCCATGCACTGTTGGAATACCATCGCCCCCAATAAGAAAAGAGGACTCTCAAGTTATGATGAAATTTGCCTGGCCAGCCTAGAGCAACTCCAATAGGGCGACCCAAACGGACGTCGCATTTATCCGTTTTTTGTCTGTTTGGGTCAGCCGCCCGCCTGCCGTCCTCCCAGTTTTGCATTAGGATCGGCAATGCGTCCAACACGCCGACCCATTTCATGTCCGCATTCAACTTTTAAATAAAAGAGGCCCGCGGCCGATCATGCCAGCGGCCATGTCTCATGCCAGCGCCGGCATACAATGCCGGCTTCAGAAAACACCACAGTTCATGCTGGCACACATGTCAGCACACAAAAAATGGTGGGACTTGAGTTCGACCACGCCATCGAGGCTCCCGTAGTCATGCCGGCACACCTGCCGGCACACAAAAAGATGGCCCCTCGACGCCATAGATCACTCGTCGTCGAACTTGAGCATGTCGGCCTGCATCTTCTCGAACCACGGCCTCTTCCTTGGCGATAAGGCGTTGAGATCCACCTTCATGATCTCCAACCCGGTCATCATGCTTGCAAGAGCCACTTCTTTCGCCTTTGTCTTGGCGTTGGCGGCCTCGATCTCTAGCATCTTGGCTTGCTTCTCCGCCTCGAGCTCGAACATCTTGGCTTGCTTCTCGGCGTCAAGATCAAGCCTCCTCCTTTGGATCTCCATGAAAGCATCCATTTGCTCCGCCTTGAAACGCCGGCACTCCTCCTCTCTTGAGTCCTTCTTATTCATCATGCCGTCCACGCTCGCGATCAAGGCGTTGGTGGCCGCATCTCGCTTGTCCTCCTTGGAGTTGGTCTTCCCCCGCGGCCGTGCCGGCTCGCCCTCCCCACCATCCTCCACGGCGCCCTTTCCCCCACGTGCCTTGAGCGCGGCATATTGTGCCTTGAACTTCTCTTCGTCCTTGATGACCCGATAGCAATGGGAGAGGTTGAAGCACTTGCCATTGTGTTGAACCTTGAATGCCTCCAAAGCTTGAAATGCCTACAAAATGTTTCCATGCAAGCATATGAGCAAGTGATCTTGATGGCACAAAAGAGGGCGGCTTGCTAGCATACCATGTCTTGCACGCCGATGCCGCTCACGGGGCGGACCTTGACGCTCTTAAGGGTGGCGCAAAACTTATTGCACTCTTGTTGGATCACCCTCCACCGCTTGGAAATGGAGACCCACCCGCGCGTGCTCACAAATTGGTAAGGTGGAAACTTCTTGCGCTCATGAAACTCGTGGTGCGCACGAGTCCAAAAGGTCGAATGCTTTTGCTCGGCGCCCGTCTTTGGGTCTTGTCCAATGTCTCGCCAACACTCACAAAGAAGTTTGTCCTCGACAGCTGTGTACGCCTTCGTGCGCTTGCTCTTGCGCTTCGCCTTAGGACCGGCGGTTTGGTTGGCGAGCTCGTCCTCGAACAAAGGCTCCACTTCAATGTCGCACTCGTCATCTTCCTCTAGCCCATAGTCCTTCGGGAATTCGTGGTCGAGGGGGAAGCCGTCCAGGTCGATGCCGACCTGATCACGCATGAAGGCCGCCTGATCGGGATCATAGCCAGCGGCCGGCGTGAACGCCCCGCGGCCGTCCTGGCTTTGCATCTCCTCTGGATCGTAGCGAGCGCCCGGCGCACCACCCTCGAAGATGAGGTGTTGCATGAAGTCCTCGTCGACGGCGGACGAGATTTCCTCGAACAGGTTACGGGCGTCCGGGAGACCGCCGGCCGGCGTCTGTCGCACGCGTTTCCTCATGCCTCCGGACGACGAGCCACCGACCACCGGGGTGGCGTTGAGGTCGATGGGCGTGGGCGCGGGCGTGGAAGGCCCAACCACGCTCACGTCGGGTGAGCACTCCCCGGAGAGGCGGGAGGCCTGCGGGTAGACGTGGAAGCCGGGGACCGGGTTGCAAGCCGATGCGCAGGGTGAGTCGGGCATCACCATCCGAGGAAACGCCGACAAGCCGGTGCTGGCCGCGGCAACGGCGGCTTGGACGAGGTTGTGCTGGCTAGGGTTTACCCCAAGCATGTAGAGCGCCTCCCTCATTGCTGCGGCGACGCGGGCGTTGGTGAACTCCTGCTGCGCGGCAGCGACGGCGGCGGCCTGCGCAGCGGCCTCATCCCTCGCGTCCTCGGCGTGCCTCCGGACCTTCCTCTTGGCCGACTCGCTTGCCCGTTGTTCGGGCGTCAGCGCCTTCTTCGGCTTGGTCGCCGCGGCGGTCTTGCGCGGGGCACGAGGCTTGCCTTTCCCGGAGGGGGCGACGGCGCCGGACGAGGCGAGGGAGGCGAGGCCGGTGGCGGCGTCGAGGTCGAGGTCGATGGCGTCCTCCATGGCTGGTCGGGGGGCGGGGGCGCACGCAGGCGGGAGCGTTTTTGGAGAAAATGAGGGGAAATGATGGTGGCTGCCACCGACAGGCGGTCCCGGGGAGAGGAGTAGGCGCGCGCGTCCGTCTCGTGTCCGCACCGATGCAAATCCGGCTCAAAATTGAGCCTGAAATGGGTCGCCCGCGGACGAAAAATGGACGCGCGTCCGTTTGGGTCGGCGCGTTGGGCCGCCACTTTTGTCCGCGCCGACCCAAACGGACACGGGCGTACGAAATGGATCGCTCCATTGGAGTTGCTCTTAGTCCTTCCTATAGATTTGGCATTAGACATCATCGTCATGGGATGCTGGAGTACATGGATGGTCAGAAATGATAAGATCTTTAAGCAAGTGCCTGCTCATCCTATCAGCTCATCCTATCAGCTGGACTTCCTATTTGAAAGAAGGACTCTATTATTCAATGCTGAGAGCTAAACAAGTCAAGGCCAACAAGCTTCAGTCCTGAATTAGTAACAATCTGTAGTCCATGATTAATTTTGATAGAGCTGGTATTGGGTGATTTATGATGTATTCTGGACTTCCTTTGTATATACTTTTTTTAATATAATTGAAATACCGTAAAGCAATTCTTCTACGGTAAGAGTTTAAAAAGAAGTCCGTGCATCGCATATGATTGCTTTTACAAAATTAGCACCCTACCGCGCATGTTTATCCGTAGCATGTGTGACAGTAACACACCTCTAGCAAACCATGCAAGACAATGATTCACATCTGTGTGTGCGATAGTTTTTTTTGAAGTGTATGTAATTACCTTAACTGTACTAGTGCTAGTATTGACCAAGTACAATAAGCTCACTTGGTCGAAAAAGTGCTGGTACAAACCAAAGTTTAGGATCGCGGCCAAAAGGGTTTAGCGGCTGGCTCTTCAAAACGCTACGGCCGCTATGCCATTTAGCGGGAACAGTACATATGCATGTTTGTCTGAAGAAATTTAGGATTTTCAGCAGAAAACAGAGGATTTTCTTGGAAGCAGTGTTGAAAATCTAAGCTACAACCTACAAGTCGTGCAATACCAATAGGCTGACATGCTCTGTTGCTTGTATTGAATCAACAAACGATAGAGATTAGAGAGGATCAGAGCAATCCTGTACCTCCTGGAGATATACTACGAGTTGGAACCGTGTGAGACTGAGCTATCATTATGGAGTGTGGACACATCGACGTCGTCCTGCAGAGGCCTTCGTCGCCGGTCGCAGCGTTGGCGTGACGACAGCAGTATAGGTTGTGGCTCCTGCCAGGTGCTCTGGTCTCCGCTTTGCTGCCTCGCACATCAGTGCATCCGACTTGCGGCGAAGCAGCCGCCGGCCCACCGAGCGCAGCTGGGAAGAACCGCGCAGCCGCCGCAGCAGCTGAGAAGGGAATGGGGATAGCGATGAGTTAGGTTTTCTGGATGAGCTGCTCCTCTGTCCTCTCCATCGGGGCAAATGTAGGCCTGGCTCTTGTTGGTCCTCTGTTTCAGCCCGTCCCAGCGAAATTGCAGCGAGCGCAAATGAGTTTTGCGCCGTTTCGCGCAGTGATCGCGTGATTAGCCACATATCGCGTTTTTTAAGGCATCGCGTCGCGGGAAGGCTTCCAGCCAGCGATCGCGCAATTTTCGTCCGCGATTTAAAAGTTTGGTACAAACTCAAGCAAACCTAAAGAAAAAGTACAAAAAACCAATTACTCGTCGCCATCCACCTTGTTGATGAGCTGTTATGACATTTATTCTTTTTCGAGCTCCCCATCAAGTGTTGGTGCCTATATATAGTTTCCATCAACCGTGGTTCATAGTGATCATATAGCCAGAATCAGATAACGATAGGATATTCATCCGTTGTGCCCACATAATTTATCTCCGAGTATGCTAGTCATGGCAGATAGTACTCAAGACAACTCCTCTCATTTTATTTTGTTAAAGTCATGTTTTTAGGAAATATGAAATATATATTGGGCCATATGTGCACACTACCACAAATATGTTAATTAGATTTGGGAGGCATTAGGAAACGATTATCTTGTAGACACTACTCCAAAAGCGGTGAATCAAATGACATTTTTCCTATAAGAATTGAGATGCATGACATCTATTATTCTTTGTTTTTTTTCTATTCCTATCACTGTTTTAAATAGCCGCTATAGCGTTTACAAAAGGTCTTGCGCTAAGAGACTTTGGTCCAAACAAATAAACAAACATTTTAAATAGCGCGCTATAGCACGCTATAGCATTTGAAGAGGTCCGCCTCTAAGATGCTTAGCGCGCTGTTTAAAACTATGATTCCTATCCTATGAAACAAAGAAGACCTTATATGTGTGCAATATTTTTATAGTAGGCTTTGGTACAATTTCCTGTCACTAGCTACATCCTTGCCCGTGAATTTTATTAGACTTAATTTCCTAGCTGTTTTCCATATAGCTGTTTCGGGTGTACTGCAGTAATACGCAGCATATATATGCCAGGTCTCAATTATTTACATACTTATTAATTTTGGATTTTAGAATTTTACCATTTGTTTCCGTAGTGACAAGACAGTGACCTTCATTTGGAGCCTATGTACGAGCACTTGTGGCCTTCTCCTTTAAATGAGTGAGCAGTGCAAGTTGTTTCAGGTTCTGCAGATTTCCTGACTAATGCAAAAGCAGACCTTGCATTTAAACTGCACATGCACGCATGATCTAAATAAGTAACTTTTCACACACTCTAATATCTTCATTTGCAACGGACACCACAAAGTTTTGCTACAGTACATACATAATTCCGGGCAGCTTTTTCTCTCTGCTGATCAACAAAGAGTGTAGTCTGCTGCTCGCAAGCACTCTATACTGATAGGAACTTCCGCAAGAGCAAGATAAAATCCTGTTATTTTTCACCGCTTTTCACAAGGGGCAATATGTTGTGCGTAGCTTGTCCTTCTGTTCGCAGAAGCATTGACAAGCCACCACCTGGTACCTTAATCATGCCTCCTTTGGCAGTGCACGGTTAGAGTCACTGGAGCTAGATGTTTGCACGGTTTCCGAGAGCCAGCGGAGCACGTCGACCTGAGCGCGCAGGTGCATGGCGTAGTCCATGGCCTCGCGTAACAGAGTGGCCTCGTCGACGGTGGAGTTTCGGCCTCCCGGTATCACCTCCCTCAGTGCCATGGTCCTGCTGCTCACCAGCCTCCCCGGAGTGTCGCCACCACCGGCGCGGCCTGATCTCCCCAAGTACCTCTTACGGCGGCAGCACCTCCTCACGGTGTTAGCGGCCATGTCTCATGCCAGCGCCGGCATACAATGCCGGCTTCAGAAAACACCACAGTTCATGCTGGCACACATGTTAGCACACAAAAAATGGTGGGACTTGAGTTCGACCATGCCATCGAGGCTCCCGTAGTCATGCCGGCCCACCTGCCGGCACACAAAAAGATGGCCCCTCGACGCCATAGATCACTCGTCGTCGAACTTGAGCATGTCGGCCTGCATCTTCTCGAACCACGGCCTCTTCCTTGGCGATAAGTGAAGGAAATATGCCCTAGAGGCAATAATAAAGTTATTATTTATTTCCTTATATCATGATAAATGTTTATTATTCATGCTAGAATTGTATTAACCGGAAACATAATACATGTGTGAATACATAGACAAACAGAGTGTCACTAGTATGCCTCTACTTGACTAGCTCGTTAATCAAAGATGGTTATGTTTCCTAACTATAGACAAAAGAGTTGTTATTTGATTAACGGGATCACATCATTAGTTGAATGATCTGATTGACATGACCCATTCCATTAGCTTAGCACCCGATCGTTTAGTATGTTGCTATTGCTTTCTTCATGACTTATACATGTTCCTATGACTATGAGATTATGTAACTACCGTGTGCCGGAGGAACACTTTGTGTGCTACCAAACGTCACAACGTAACTGGGTGATTATAAAGGTGCTCTACAGGTGTCTCCAAAGGTACATGTTGGGTTGACGTATTTCCAGAATAGGATTTGTCACTCCGATCGTCGGAGAGGTATCTCTGGGCCCTCTCGGTAATGCACATCACATAAGCCTTGCAAGCATTGCAACCAATGAGTTAGTTGTGAGATGATGTATTACGGAACGAGTAAGAGACTTGCCGGCAACGAGATTGAACTAGGTATTGGATACCGACGATCGAATCTCGGGCAAGTAACATACCGATGACAAAGGGAACAATGTATGTTGTTATTCGGTCTGACCGATAAAGATCTTCGTAGAATATGTAGGAGCCAATATGGGCATCCAGGTCCCGCTATTGGTTATTGACCAGAGACGTGTCTCGGTCATGTCTACATTGTTCTCGAACCGTAGGGTCCGCACGCTTAACGTTACGATGATAGTTATTATGAGTTTATGCATTTTGATGTACCGAAGTTAGTTCGGAGTCCCGGATGTGATCACGGACATGACGAGGAGTCTCGAAATAATCGAGACATAAAGATTGATATATTGGAAGCCTACATTTGCACATCGGATTCATTCCGGGTGAAATCGGGATTTTACCGGAGTACCGGGGGGTTACCGGAACCCCCCCGGGGGTTAATGGGCCTACATGGGCCATAAGGGAGAAGAGAGGGGCCGGCCAGGGAAGGCCACGCGCCCCCACCCCCCTAGTCCGAATAGGACAAGGAGGGGGGGGGCGCCCCCCTTTCCTCTTCTCCCTCCCCCTTTCCTTCTCCAACAAGGCAAGAGAGGGGGAGTCCTACTCCCGGTGGGAGTAGGACTCCTCCAGGCGCACCCCTTGGGGCCGGCCGCACCTCCCCCTCCCTCCTTTATATACGGGGGCAAGGGGGCACCCTAGAACACACAAGTTGATCCTCGTGATCGTTCCTTAGCCGTGTGTGGTGCCCCCTTCCACCATATTCCACCTCGATCATATCGTTGCAGTGCTTAGGCGAAGCCCTGCGTCGGTAGAACATCATCATCATCACCACGCCGTCGTGCTGACGGAACTCATCCCCGAAGCTTTGCTAGATCGGAGCCCGGGGAGCGTCATCGAGCTGTACGTGTGCTAAGAACTCGGAGGTGCCGGAGTAACGGTACTTGGATCGGTCGGATCGGGAAGACGTACGACTACTTCCTCTACGTTGCATCAACGCTTCCGCTTCGGTCTACGAGGGTACGTAGACAACACTCTCCCCTCTCGTTGCTATGCATCACCATGATCTTGCGTGTGCGTAGGAATTTTTTTGAAATTACTACGTTCCCCAACAGTGGTATCAGAGCCTAGGTTTTATGTGTTGATGTTATATGCACGAGTAGAACACAAGTGAGTTGTGGGCGATATAAGTCATACTGCTTACCAGCATGTCACACTTTGGTTCGGCGGTATTGTTGGACGAAGCGGCCCGGACCAACATTACGCGTACGCTTACGCGAGACCGGTTCTCCCGACGTGCTTTGCATAGAGGTGGCTTGCGGGTGACAGTTTCTCCAACTTTAGTTGAACCGAGTGTGGCTATGCCCGGTCCTTGCGAAGGTTAAAACAACACCAACTTGACAAACTATCGTTGTGGTTTTGATGCGTAGGTAAGATTGGTTCTTGCTTAAGCCCGTAGCAGCCACGTAAAACTTGCAAACAACAAAGTAGAGGACGTCTAACTTGTTTTTGCAGGGCATGTTGTGATATGATATGGTCAAGACATGATGCTAAGTTTTATTGTATGAGATGATCATTTTTTGTAACCGAGTTATCGGCAACTGGCAGGAGCCATATGGTTGTCGCTTTATTGTATGCAATGCAATCGCCCTGTAATGCTTTACTTTATCACTAAGCGGTAGCGATAGTCGTAGAAGCATAAGATTGGCAAGACGACAACGATGCTACGATGGAGATCAAGGTGTCGCGCCGGTGACGATGGTGATCATGACAGTGCTTCGGAGATGGAGATCACAAGCACAAGATGATGATGGCCATATCATATCACTTATATTGATTGCATGTGATGTTTATTTTTTTGCATCTTATCTTGCTTTGATTGACGGTAGCATTATAAGATGATCTCTCACTAATTATCAAGAAGTGTTCTCCCTGAGTATGCACCGTTGCCAAAGTTCATCGTGCCCAGACACCACGTGATGATCGGGTGTGATAAGCTCTACGTCCATCTACAACGGGTGCAAGCCAGTTTTGCACACGCAGAATACTCGGGTTAAACTTGACGAGCCTAGCATATGCAGATATGGCCTCGGAACACAGAGACCGAAAGGTCGAGCGTGAATCATATAGTAGATATGATCAACATAACGATGTTCACCATTCAAAACTACTCCATTTCACGTGATGATCGGTTATGGTTTAGTTGATTTGGATCACGTGATCACTTAGAGGATTAGAGGGATGTCTATCTAAGTGGGAGTTCTTCAAGTAATTTGATTAATTAAACTTAAATTTATCATGAACTTAGTACCTAATAGTATCTTGCTTATGTATGTTTGATTGTAGATAGATGGCCCGTGCTGTTGTTCCGTTGAATTTTAATGTGTTCCTTGAGAAAGCAAAGTTGAAAGATGATGGTAGCAATTACACGGACTGGGTCCGTAACTTGAGGATTATCCTCATTGCTGCACAGAAGAATTACGTCCTGGAAGCACCGCTGGGTGCCAGGCCTGCTGCTGGAGCAACACCAGATGTTATGAACGTCTGGCAAAGCAAAGCTGATGACTACTCGATAGTTCAGTGTGCCATGCTTTACGGCTTAGAATCGGGACTTCAACGACGTTTTGAACGTCATGGAGCATATGAGATGTTCCAGGAGTTGAAGTTAATATTTCAAGCAAATGCCCGGATTGAGAGCTATGAAGTCTCCAATAAGTTCTATAGCTGCAAGATGGAGGAGAACAGTTCTGTCAGTGAGCATATACTCAAAATGTCTGGGTATAATAATCACTTGATTCAATTGGGAGTTAATCTTCCAGATGATTGCGTCATTGACAGAATTCTCCAATCACTGCTACCAAGCTACAAGAGCTTTGTGATGAACTATAATATGCAAGGGATGAATAAGACTATTCTCGAGCTCTTCGCAATGCTAAAAGCTGCGGAGGTAGAAATCAAGAAGGAGCATCAAGTGTTGATGGTCAACAAGACCACTAGTTTCAAGAAAAAGGGCAAAGGGAAGAAGAAGGGGAACTTCAAAAGGAACGGCAAGCAAGTTGCTACTCAAGAGAAGAAACCCAAGTCTGGACCTAAGCCTGAAACTGAGTGCTTCTACTGCAAGCAGACTGGTCACTGGAAGCGGAACTGCCCCAAGTATTTGGCGGATAAGAAGGATGGTAAGGTGAACAAAGGTATATGTGATATATATGTTATTGATGTGTACCTTACTAGAGCTCGCAGTAGCACCTGGGTATTTGATACTGGTTCTGTTGCTAATATTTGCAACTCGAAACAGGGACTACGGATTAAGCGAACACTGGCAAAGGACGAGGTGACGATGCGCATGGGAAATGGTTCCAAAGTCGATGTGATCGCGGTCGGCACGCTACCTCTACATCTACCTTCGGGATTAGTATTAGACCTAAATAATTGTTATTTGGTGCCAGCGTTGAGCATGAACATTATATCTGGATCTTGTTTGATGCGAGACGGTTATTCATTTAAATAAGAGAATAATGGTTGTTCTATTTATATGAGTAATATCTTGTATGGTCATGCACCTTTGAAGAGTGGTCTATTTTTATGAATCTCGATAGTAGTAACACACATATTCATAATGTTGAAGCCAAAAGATGCAGAGTTGATAATGATAGTGCAACTTATTTGTGGCACTGCCGTTTAGGTCATATCGGTATAAAGCGCATGAAGAAACTCCATACTGATGGACTGTTGGAACCACTTGATTATGAATCACTTGGTACTTGTGAACCGTGCCTCATAGGCAAGATGACTAAAACACCGTTCTCCGGTTCTATGGAGAGAGCAACAGATTTGTTAGAAATCATATATACAGATGTATGTGGTCCGATGAATATTGAGGCTCGTGGCGGATATCGTTATTTTCTCACCTTCACAGATGATTTAAGCAGATATGGGTATATCTACTTAATGAAACATAAGTCTGAAACATTTGAAAAGTTCAAAGAATTTCAGAGTGAAGTTGAAAATCATCATAACAAGAAAATAAAGTTTCTACGATTTGATCGTGGAGGAGAATATTTGAGTTACAAGTTTGGTGTACATTTGAAACAATGCGGAATAGTTTCGCAACTCACGCCACCCGGAACACCACAGCGTAATGGTGTGTCCGAACGTCGTAATCGTACTTTACTAGATATGGTGCGATCTATGATGTCTCTTACTGATTTACCGCTATCGTTTTGGGGTTATGCTTTAGAGACGGCCGCATTCACGTTAAATAGGGCACCATCGAAATCTGTTGAGACGACGCCTTATGAACTATGGTTTGGTAAGAAACCAAAGTTGTCGTTTCTTAAAGTTTGGGGCTGCGATGCTTATGTGAAAAAGCTTCAACCTGATAAGCTCGAACCCAAATCGGAGAAATGTGTCTTCATAGGATACCCAAAGGAAACTGTTGGGTACACCTTCTATCACAGATCCGAAGCAAGACATTCGTTGCTAAGAATGGATCCTTTCTAGAGAAGGAGTTTCTCTCGAAAGAAGTGAGTGGGAGGAAAGTAGAACTTGACGAGGTAACTGTACCTGCTCCCTTATTGGAAAGTAGTACATCACAGAAACCTGTTTCTGCGACACCTACACCAATTAGTGAGGAAGCTAATGATAATGATCATGAAACTTCAGAACAAAATACTACTGAACCTCGTAGATCAACCAGAGTAAGATCTGCGCCAGAGTGGTACGGTAATCATATTCTGGAAGTCATGCTACTAGATCATGATGAACCTACGAACTATGAAGAAGCGATGGTGAGCCCAGATTCCGCAAAATGGCTTGAAGCCATGAAATATGAGATGGGATCCATGTATGAGAACAAAGTCTGGACTTTGGTTGACTTGCCTGATGGTTGGCAAGCAATTGAGGATAAATGGATCTTCAAGAAGAAGATTGACGCTGACGGTAATGTTACTGTCTACAAAGCTCGACTTGTCGCAAAAGGTTTTTGACAAGTTCAAGGGATTGACTACGATGAGACCTTCTCACCCGTAGCGATGCTTAAGTCTGTTCGAATCATGTTAGCAATTGCCGCATTTTATGATTATGAAATTTGGCAGATGGATGTCAAAACTGCATTCCTGAATGGATTTCTGGAAGAAGAGTTGTATATGATGCAACCGGAAGGTTTTGTCGATACAAAGGGAGCTAACAAAGTTTGCAAGCTCCAGCGATCCATTTATGGACTGGTGCAAGCCTCTCGGAGTTGGAATAAACGCTTTGATAGTGTGATCAAAGCATTTGGTTTTATACAGACTTTTGGAGAAGCCTGTATTTACAAGAAAGTGAGTGGGAGCTCTGTAGCATTTCTGATATTATATGTAGATGACATATTATTGATTGGAAATGATATAGAATTTCTGGATAGCATAAAGGGATACTTGAATAAGAGTTTTTCAATGAAAGACCTCGGTGAAGCTGCTTACATATTAGGAATAAAGATCTATAGAGATAGATCAAGACTCAATGCCCGACCACTGTAGAAGATAGAGAGAAAATGAAAGATGTTCCGTATGCTTCAGCCATGGGATCTATCATGTATGCAATGCTGTGTACCAGACCTGATGTGTGCCTTGCTATAAGTCTAGCAGGGAGGTACCAAAGTAATCCAGCAGTGGATCACTGGACAGCGGTCAAGAACATCCTGAAGTACCTGAAAAGGACTAAGGATATGTCTCTCGTATATGGAGGTGACAAAGAGCTCATCGTAAACGGTTACGTTGATGCAAGCTTTGACACTGATCCGGACGATTCTAAATCGCAAACTGGATACGTGTTTACATTAAACGGTGGAGCTGTCAGTTGGTGCAGTTCTAAACAAAGCGTTGTGGCGGGATCTACATGTGAAGCGGAATACATAGCTGCTTCGGAAGCAGCAAACGAAGGGGTCTGCATGAAGGAGTTCATATCCGATCTAGGTGTCATACCTAGTGCATCGGGTCCAATGAAAATCTTTTGTGACAATACTGGTGCAATTGCCTTGGCAAAGGAATCCAGATTTCACAAGAGAACCAAGCACATCAAGAGATGGTTCAATTCCATCCGGGATCTAGTCCAGGTGGGAGACATAGAGATTTGCAAGATACATACGGATCTGAATGTTGCAGACCCATTGACTAAGCCTCTTCCACGAGCAAAACATGATCAGCACCAAGGCTCCATGGGTGTTAGAATCATTACTGTGTAATCTAGATTATTGACTCTAGTGCAAGTGGGAGACTGAAGGAAATATGCCCTAGAGGCAATAATAAAGTTATTATTTATTTCCTTATATCATGATAAATGTTTATTATTCATGCTAGAATTGTATTAACCGGAAACATAATACATGTGTGAATACATAGACAACCAGAGTGTCACTAATATGCCTCTACTTGACTAGCTCGTTAATCAAAGATGGTTATGTTTCCTAACCATAGACAAAAGAGTTGTTATTTGATTAACGGGATCACATCATTAGTTGAATGATCTGATTGACATGACCCATTCCATTAGCTTAGCACCCGATCGTTTAGTATGTTGCTATTGCTTTCTTCATGACTTATACATGTTCCTATGACTATGAGATTATGTAACTCCCGTGTGCCGGAGGAACACTTTGTGTGCTACCAAACGTCACAACGTAACTGGGTGATTATAAAGGTGCTCTACAGGTGTCTCCAAAGGTACATGTTGGGTTGACGTATTTCGAGATTAGGATTTGTCACTCCGATCGTCGGAGAGGTATCTCTGGGCCCTCTCGGTAATGCACATCACATAAGCCTTGCAAGCATTGCAACCAATGAGTTAGTTGCGAGATGATGTATTACGGAACGAGTAAAGAGACTTGGCGGCAACGAGATTGAACTAGGTATTGGATACTGATGATCGAATCTCGGGCAAGTAACATACCGATGACAAAGGGAACAACGTATGTTGTTATGCGGTCTGACCGATAAAGATCTTCGTAGAATATGTAGGAGCCAATATGGGCATCCAGGTCCCGCTATTGGTTATTGACCAGAGACGTGTCTCGGTCATGTCTACATTGTTCTCGAACCGTAGGGTCCGCACTCTTAACGTTACGATGACAGTTATTATGAGTTTATGCATTTTGATGTACCGAAGTTAGTTCGGAGTCCCGGTTGTGATCACGGACATGAGGAGGAGTCTCTAAATGATCGAGACATAAAGATTGATATATTGGAAGCCTACATTTGGACATCGGATTCATTCCGGGTGAAATCGGGATTTTACCGGAGTACCGGGGGGTTACCGGAACCCCCCCCCCCCCCCGGGGGTTAATGGGCCTACATGGGCCATAAGGGAGAAGAGAGGGGCCGGTCAGGGAAGGCCATGTGCCCCCTCCACCCTAGTCCGAATAAGACAAGGAAGGGGGGGGTGGCGCCCCCCTTTCCTCTTCTCCCTCCCCCTTTCCTTCTCCAACAAGGCAAGAGAGGGGGAGTCCTACTCCCGGTGGGAGTAGGACTCCTCCAGGCGCACCCCTTGGGGCCGGCCGCACCTCCCCCTCCCTCCTTTATATACGGGGGCAAGGGGGCACCCTAGAACACACAAGTTGATCCTCGTGATCGTTCCTTAGCCGTGTGCGGTGCCCCCTTCCACCATATTCCACCTCGATCATATCGTTGCAGTGCTTAGGCGAAGCCCTGCGTCGGTAGAACATCATCATCGTCACCACGCCGTCGTGCTGACGGAACTCATCCCCGAAGCTTTGCTGGATCGGAGCCCGGGGAGCGTCATCGAGCTGTACGTGTGCTAAGAACTCGGAGGTGCCGGAGTAACGGTACTTGGATCGGTCGGATCAGGAAGACGTACGACTACTTCCTCTATGTTGCATCAACGCTTCCGCTTCGGTCTACGAGGGTACGTAGACAACACTCTCCCCTCTCGTTGCTATGCATCACCATGATCTTGCGTGTGCGTAGGATTTTTTTTGAAATTACTACGTTCCCCAACAATAAGGCGTTGCGATCCACCTTCATGATCTCCACACCGGTCATCATGCTTGCAAGAGCCACTTCTTTCGCCTTTGTCTTGGCGTTGGCGGCCTCGATCTCTAGCATCTTGGCTTGCTTCTCCGCCTCGAGCTCGAACATCTTGGCTTGCTTCTCAGCGTCGAGATCAAGCCTCCTCCTTTGGATCTCCATGAAAGCATCCATTTGCTCCGCCTTGAAACGCCGGCGCTCGTCCTCTCTTGAGTCCTTCTTATTCATCATGCCGTCCACGCTCGCGATCAAGGCGTTGGTGGCCGCATCTCGCTTGTCCTCCTTGGAGTTGGTCTTCCCCCGCGGCCGTGCCGGCTCGCCCTCCCCAACATCCTCCACGGCGCCCTTCCCCCCACGTGCCTTGAGCGCGGCATATTGTGCCTTGAACTTCTCTTCGTCCTTGATGACCCGATAGCAATGGGAGAGGTTGAAGCACTTGCCATTGTGTTGAACCTTGAATGCCTCCAAAGCTTGAAATGCCTACAAAATGTTTCCATGCAAGCATATGAGCAAGTGATCTTGATGGCACAAAAGAGGGCGGCTTGCTAGCATACCATGTCTTGCACGCCGATGCCGCTCACGGGGCGGACCTTGACGCTCTTAAGGGTGGCGCAAAACTTATTGCACTCTTGTTGGATCACCCTCCACCGCTTGGAAATGGAGACCCACCCGCGCGTGCTCACAAATTGGTAAGGTGGAAACTTCTTGCGCTCATGAAACTCGCGGTGCGCACGAGTCCAAAAGGTCGAATGCTTTTGCTCGGCGCCCGTCTTTGGGTCTTGTCCAATGTCTCGCCAACACTCACAAAGAAGTTTGTCCTCGACAGCTGTGTACGCCTTCGTGCGCTTGCTCTTGCGCTTCGGCTTAGGACCAGCGGTTTGGTTGGCGAGCTCGTCCTCGAACAAAGGCTCCACTTCAATGTCGCACTCGTCATCTTCCTCTAGCCCATAGTCCTTCGGGAATTCGTGGTCGAGGGGGAAGCCGTCCAGGTCGATGCCGACCTGATCACGCATGAAGGCCGCCTGATCGGGATCATAGCCAGCGGCTGGCGTGAACGCCCCGCGGCCGTCCTTGCTTTGCGCCTCCTCTGGATCGTAGCCAGCGCCCGGCGCACCACCCTCGAAGATGAGGTGTTGCATGAAGTCCTCGTCGACGGCGGACGACATTTCCTCGAAGATGAGGTGTTTCCTCATGCCTCCGGACGATGAGCCACCGACCACCGGGTGGCGTTGAGGTCGATGGGCACGGGCGCGGGCGTGCAAGGCGCAACCACGCTCACGTCGGGTGAGCACTCCCCGGAGAGGCGGGAGGCCTGTGGGTAGACGTGGAAGCCGGGGACCGGGTTGCAAGCCGATGCGCAGGGTGAGTCGGGCATCACCATCCGAGGAAACGCCGACGAGCCGGTGCTGGCCGCGGCAACGGCGGCTTGGACGAGGTTGTGCTGGCTAGGGTTTACCCCAAGCATGTAGAGCGCCTCCCTCGTTGCTGCGGCGACGCGGGCGTTGGTGAACTCCTGCTGCGCGGCAGCGACGGCGGCGGCCTGCGCAGCGGCCTCATCCCTCGCGTCCGCGGCGTGCCTCCGACCCTTCATCTTGGCCGACTCGCTTGCCCGTTGTTCGGGCGTCAGCGCCTTCTTCGGCTTGGTCGCCGCGGCGGTCTTGCGCGGGGCACGAGGCTTGCCTTTCCCGGAGGGGGCGACGGCGCCGGACGAGGCGAGGGAGGCGAGGCCGGCGGCGGCGTCGAGGTCGAGGTCGATGGCGTCCTCCATGGCTGGTTGGGGGGCGGGGTGCACGCGGGCGGGAGCGTTTTTGGAGAAAATGAGGGGAAATGATGGTGGCTGCCACCGACAGGCGGGCCCGGGAAGAGGAGTAGGCGCGCGCGCGTCCGTCTCGTGTCCGCACCGACGCAAATCCGGCTCAAAATTGAGCCTGAAATGGGTCGCCCGCGGACGAAAAATGGACGCGCGTCCGTTTGGGTCGGCGCGTTGGGCCGCCACTTTTGTCTGCGCCGACCCAAACAGACACGGGCGGACGAAATGGATCGCTCCATTGGAGTTGCTCTTAGTCCTTCCTATAGATTTGGCATTAGACATCATCGTCATGGGATGCTGGAGTATATGGATGGTCAGAAATGATAAGATCTTTAAGCAAGTGCCTGCTCATCCTATCAGCTGGAATTCCTATTTGAAAGAAGGACTCTATTATTCAATGCTGAGAGCTAAACAAGTCAAGGCCAACAAGCTTCAGTCCTGAATTAGTAACAATCTGTAGTCCATGATTAATTTTGATAGAGCTGGTATTGGGTGATTTATGATGTATTCTGGACTTCCTTTGTATATACTTTTTTTAATATAATTGAAATACCGTAAAGCAATTCTTCTATGGTAAGAGTTTAAAAAGAAGTCCGTGCATCGCATATGATTGCTTTTACAAAATTAGCACCCTACCGCGCATGTTTATCCGTAGCATGTGTGACAGTAACACACCTCTAGCAAACCATGCAAGACAATGATTCACATCTGTGTGTGCGATAGTTTTTTTTTGAAGTGTATGTAATTACCTTAACTGTACTAGTGCTAGTATTGACCAAGTACAATAAGCTCACTTGGTCGAAAAAGTGCTGGTACAAACCAAAGTTTAAGATCGCGGCCAAAAGGGTTTAGTGGCTGGCTCTTCAAAACGCTACGGCCGCTATGCCATTTAGCGGGAACAGTACATATGCATGTTTGTCTGAAGAAATTTAGGATTTTCAGCAGAAAACAGAGGATTTTCTTGGAAGCAGTGTTGAAAATCTAAGCTACAACCTACAAGTCGTGCAATACCAATAGGCTGACATGCTCTGTTGCTTGTATTGAATCACCAAACAATAGAGATTAGAGAGGATCAGAGCAATCCTGTACCTCCTGGAGATATACTGCAAGTTGGAACCGTGTGAGACTGAGCTATCATTATGGAGTGTGGACACATCGACGTCGTCCTGCAGAGGCCTTCGTCGCCGGTCGCAGCGTTGGCGTGACGACAGCAGTATAGGTTGCGGCTCCTGCCAGGTGCTCTGGTCTCCGCTTTGCTGCCTCGCACATCAGTGCATCCGACTTGCGGCGAAGCAGCCGCCGGCCCACCGAGCGCAGCTGGGAAGAACCGCGCAGCCGCCGCAGCAGCTGAGAAGGGAATGGGGATAGCGATGAGTTAGGTTTTCTGGATGAGCTGCTCCTCTGTCCTCTCCATCGGGGCAAATGTGGGCCTGGCTCTTGTTGGGCCTCTGTTTCAGCCCGTCCCAGCGAAATTGCAGCGAGCGCAAATGAGTTTTGCGCCGTTTCGCGCAGCGATCGCGTGATTAGCCACAGATCGCGTTTTTTAAGGCATCGCGTCGCGGGAAGGCTTCCAGCCAGCGATCGCGCAATTTTCGTCCGCGATTTAAAAGTTTGGTACAAACTCAAGCAAACCTAAAGAAAAAGTACAAAAAATCAGTTACTCGTCGCCATCCACCTTGTTGATGAGCTGTTATGACATTTATTCTTTTTCGAGCTCCCCATCAAGTGTTGGTGCCTATATATAGTTTCCATCAACCGTGGTTCATAGTGATCATATAGCCAGAATCAGATAACGATAGGATATTCATCCGTTGTGCCCACATAATTTATCTCCGAGTATGCTAGTCATGGCAGATAGTACTCAAGACAATTCCTCTCATTTTATTTTGTTAAAGTCATGTTTTTAGGAAATATGAAATATATATTGGGCCTTATGTGCACACTACCACAAATATGTTAATTAGATTTGGGAGGCGTTAGGAAACGATTATCTTGTAGACACTACTCCAAAAGCGGTGAATCAAATGACATTTTTCCTATAAGAATTGAGATGCATGACATCTATTATTCTTTGTTTTTTTTTCTATTCATATCACTGTTTTAAATAGCACGCTATAGCGTTTGCAAAAGGTCTTGCGCTAAGAGACTTTGGTCCAAACAAATAAACAAACATTTTAAATAGCGCGCTATAGCATTTGAAGAGGTCCGCCTCTAAGATGCTTAGCGCGCTGTTTAAAACTATGATTCCTATCCTATGAAACAAAGAAGACCTTATATGTGTGTAATATTTTTATAGTAGGCTTTGGTACAATTTCCTGTCACTAGTTACATCCTTGCCCGTGAATTTTATTAGACTTAATTTCCTAGCTGTTTTCCATATAGCTGTTTCGGGTGTACTGCAGTAATACGCAGCATATATATGCCAGGTCTCAGTTATTTACATACTTATTAATTTTGGATTTTAGAATTTTACCATTTGTTTCCGTAGTGACAAGACAGTGACCTTCATTTGGAGCCTATGTACGAGCACTTGTGGCCTTCTCCTTTAAATGAGTGAGCAGTGCAAGTTGTTTCAGGTTCTGCAGATTTCCTGACTAATGCAAAAGCAGACCTTGCATTTAAACTGCACATGCACGCATGATCTAAATAAGTAACTTTTCACACACTCTAATATCTTCATTTGCAACGGACACCACAAAGTTTTGCTACAGTACATACATAATTCCGGGCAGCTTTTTCTCTCTGCTGATCAACAAAGAGTGTAGTCTGCTGCTCGCAAGCACTCTACACTGATAGGAACTTCCGCAAGAGCAAGATAAAATCCTGTTATTTTTCACCGCTTTTCACAAGGGGCAATATGTTGTGCGTAGCTTGTCCTTCTGTTCGCAGAAGCATTGACAAGCCACCACCTGGTACCTTAATCATGCCTCCTTTGGCAGTGCACGGTTAGAGTCACTGGAGCTAGATGTTTGCACGGTTTCCGAGAGCCAGCGGAGCACGTCGACCTGAGCGCGCAGGTGCATGGCGTAGTCCATGGCCTCGCATAACAGAGTGGCCTCGTCGACGGTGGAGTTCCGGCCTCCCGGTATCACCTCCCTCAGTGCCATGGTCCTGCTGCTCACCAGCCTCCCCGGAGTGTCGCCACCACCGGCGCGGCCTGATCTCCCCGAGCACCTCTTACGACGGCAGCACCTCCTCACGGTCCTCCTACACCTCTGCACCTTGCACGCGCTGGACGCCGGTGCCAAGATGGCCTTGGGCCACCTCGCTCCGCCTCCATGCGCAGCCGCCATGGCGACGTCCACGGAGGACTTGACGGCGCGCTTCCTCTTGTGGAGGCTCGTGGCGCCGTTACCGATGGATGTGCACGTGTGTGCCTGGAGCTGCAGTCCGAGGAGGAGGTTCTTGAGGAAGGCCTGCTTGAAGGACATGGTGCTGGTGTTAGGATCTTTCATGGCTTCTATATCTTGTTTTGCTTGAGAGGAGACAGGATGTACTTGCTGTGGCAAGTAATGTCGATGGATGGATAGGTACCAGACACAAGGGCTCCTGCTGCTTAAATATGACTGTCTCCGGCATCCATGTGGATGTGGTGTCACTAAAAGGCGCCTTGCTTAAAATTATTCCGTATAGTAGGTGTAACATGCTTGTGTCACCGGCAGCTGAATCATAACCTCCCACACATGCACGCATGATCTTTGTCGTTGTTGCCGATAACAACGTTTTGTGCGGTGCATGTTGGTGACTTGAAGCCAAAATGTATACCACCACATACAGTCATATACTCATGACATTAATTGTTATTGCCTTCATATCACAGCTAGACGTGCTCATATTCTTCCATGATGATGGTGATCGCTTTAATTGGGCACGCATGTATATATGAAGGCGTGTCATATTCTTTCATGATAATGATGTGTTGTCTTATGCTACGCATGGAGGTAGAGCCGACAAGTACGACGCCAGATGTTCACAAGCTTAATGTACTCCAAACACATGATGGTAACATAATTACTGGTGATCAGCTGGCTCCATGTCATGGTCACACAGAAATCTATTTATATAAAAAAAGAGATTGACAGGCTAACCACAAAAAAGATAATTAGGCTAAAAATTCCCACAATAATTAGAAGTATCTAACCATTGATTTAATAGACCTTCTTTTTCTTAACAAACCATAGTCGTTGGATATTAATAACCTGGTGGACCTCCTCACGCATCCACAGGAAAGAAAATCTACCCCTTAGGATCCATCTACTAGGAAAGAAACTACTATCCCCTCAAAAAAAAAAGGAAAGAAACTACTCACGCAAAAAAAAAAAAACTCCTCACACATCCAGATGTAAAAAAAACACACGCATCCATACAGAAAAGAAAACCTACTCTTATGTATCCATCTAGGAAATAAAAAAAGGTCATCCCCCTCACGTAGGTACATATCTATACCTACCAGGGAAGAAAATAGATCGAAAGCTATCCTCTTCTCGCCTCCTCTTTTCCTCCCATCCTGGCAGGAAAGATCGATCTGAGGTGCTCTCTTGGATGAGTTCCCAAGCAATTCCCCTAACGCAGCTACCTATCTAGACCTAAGGTATGCGTACAGAAAAGAAAATAGGTGGAAAGGTCTGCCCTTCTCGCCTCCTCTATTACTCCCATCCTACAATGGAAGATCGATCAGAAGTGCTTTGCTGGATGAATTCCCTGGAAATTCCATGATGTTGCCGTTGTCTAGGCGAGGATCAGGGGCTCCGGCCTCAACTCTGATTCTACATGTACAAGCCGCTAACTGGCAATTCTCTGACATATGTCTCCGCATTAACAGGTTATATGATGTTCTGCGTGTAGCGGCACAGAGGATGTGAAGACCCATGACACTACATGAGACTCACTATATACAAAACGTATGGTTTGCCGACGTCAGGGCAAGGTTCCTATGATTCCACCCACCCACACATGCATCCTTAACTTCCTTTTACTCAGCTGGATGAATGAGAGCATGGATGCAACTAGCTACATCACGAAGACTAACTTAGTAAACATGTGCAGATTGGCTGATTCAGATCGGTATGGGGTAAACAGATGTACGCATCATGCCTGTTATTCTTCCATGCACATCCATCACGATATCAGGCAAGACAACTTGCCACCTGCCGAGGTATGAGCATACAAACCAGCTGATCGACCTAAGCATCCATACATACATATTACAACTAACACATATCTGCTTTTGACTGCATCATTTATTTTCCTATACTGTATCAAGATATGGAGGCCTTTTAATTAATCCTTCTGCTTAGGAATATCTATATTTTTGTGGTGGATGAAGACGTTCCCGTGCATCATGTGACTGGCCGTTTGGTAGGACAACACACTGGATGGAGGGGTGTCTGCGTCATCTATTTTTCTACATAACAACGTATATCTAGATTTTCATGTATGATTAAACTTTTCCTTTTTCTGAAATCTGCAGCATGTACAGTGGATGAGAAGCTTGGTGCATGATTTGGGGGCTTGTAGGTTGATCGGACAATAAGCTATATGAAGTCTTGAGGAGCCATACAGTTGATAAGAGATGTCACATGATATGTCGTGTGTCCAGACTAACAACGTTCACGCTGGATTGAAGCTCTTCTTTTCAGGTATTGCACACATGAGACTGGAAAAGCAACGTAAGATGGACGGCAATGTTAGTTTGCTGCATCTGAGTTTTCTTATCACGTTCTGCCTGTGGGTTACATCTATGTACAACATATATCTCCTTTTTGTAATTAGCATCACAGGCCTATATAATCACTGTAAACACGCCGCCTATTTGGGGTGGCCCTTATTAACATCTGTGAAGTAAAAATTTCATGGAACTAATATATTTTCAATCCTGTGAATCACATGAAAACAATGTTTGCATTTGTTTGAACAAGTACCTTAATAGTATATTTCCACTAGAAAAATAGTATGAACTTGATTTCCAAATTCACGCTCTGACGAATATTTAACCCAATAGTATGTGGATGCAGATGCAGATGCTCTTAATAACACTGTTGTTAATGTCCAATTGCCATTTAAAATCTTGGTCGCCCAAAGTTACTACTAGAGCCTCCATTTCTCTCTTTGAAGGTGTGAAATTTTATCAACTAGATGATACCCCGCGCGTTGCTGCGGAATCTCTTTGCTAGCATTAAAAGTGGCATAAAAAACCTAATAGAACAGAAAGTCAGCACTATACATTCCAAGGTGAATCACAACAAAGAGAACAGTTTTCCCGCAGGTAGTAGACTGGGTCTTGTGGATGTATGGCCAAGTATAGATATCAATATTCGATCGTTTTGTATGACCAATGCTTGAGTGCCAACAACATTTCTATGAATTGCGCCAAGTTAGTGTATCAAAGTATCAAAGTGTGGAACAGTGCCTTGATACTAAGAAAGACTTACTCTATTTTATTTTTCCTTTGAACTATTGGAGTAGATTTCCAATTACCATTGATTAAGACATCATCACATAGCCTCTATGGAGCTCAAAAGATTAATCAGGCGAGTAATTTTTACAATTCTGAAGATATTTGACAAAAATGAACATGAAAACAAACCTATTGACGCCAACCTACTTCAGCAAGTACAATTGTTCCTTTTTCATGGGAAATGCGGTAGTTTTCGGAATAGAGACTGCTTGATACATTTGTTGGTTGAAAACACAACTAATAAAACATGTGTTAAATATTGTACTTTTCACAATTGATGAAGAAACCACTCTGTTTGGAAAATATCAGGTTTTGTTGAATCTCCTATTTTCATCATCAAGCATAAGTTGCAAAGGTATATCTGAGATTAATTTAGGAATACTTAATATTATTACTCAACGTAGGTAAGTGCACCAAATATACGACGGGCATACAGCCACAAGTTATGATACAACGGCAGTACATATTGTAAATAAAAAAGACATCGCTCCAGCGATACCCATAGGACTTATCTATCTTCGAAAATGCGGAGAACATACCTCATCTTCCATAAATCATATCTGCAGCTTACACTTGTGTACAAAGAACTACATGTGCCATAAACATTCAAATGATCGAACAAATAGGAAATCAAGATTTTGCCCAAGCCACACACAACCAAAAGCCATTACGTAGGGTACATGCATAGAACAAAAATGGTAATTTAATTTTTGATGGATCTGTAACAATGTCTTGCCTGAAATAACATGTAGAGAAGTACAGGTCCTTGAGAGTGTAGTTATCCTGTATGGATCTCTAACAATGGCAAGCCTGCAAACAACATAAAGAGAAGTAGAATTCAACGAAAGTACAGTTATCCAAATAGCAGATCAAGATGAGCAATGGTACTGGCTCATATATCATCACAAAAATTATTATCATTCACCGTGCGTCCTGCAGTTTTTAATTCTTACAAAATATAAAAACAATTCAAAACTGTAGACAATTAGGTTTGTAGGGCGAAATCGGACCGCTTCTTCCCATGGCTAGGGGCAATGTAGACGCATCCCCAGCCTTGGTGGCTCCTCCTTCTCATGGCTCAATTAAAAGAGATGAATGAACCTAAAGCTGAAACGATGGACCTGTAGAGCAGTTTCAGCAGAGAATTTTAATAGTGGTGGAGAATTATTTCCGATCAAGGTAGAAGGAAGACGAAAGGAAAAGATTTGTAACCTGTTAATAATTGTCGTTGCTATTTACTTGGATTCCTATATGAACTCGTGTTTATTAAAAGCCATAATAAAAAGTTAAGTGGGGGAGATGAAAAACTGATGTTGGACGCACTGCAGTGGGATTATTTTGGCTCGATCAGTCAATGGGTTACGGCTGCAACTGAAGGCAAGCGAGGCTAATTCGATCGGTTGTGTGCAAAGAATACGATCGTTTTTATAAGAACAAAAATACTGAAGACAGAAAAAATCCCGAAGAGTACACAACCTGTCGACGTACTCACGAAGTTTGCTACCCTTGCCGCAAACCCATGGCGGACACACATGAGCAAAACTTCCTAGTACTATGCAGTAGCTCAACTTGCCAAGAGCATGGCTACTATTACGTCAGGTGCAGGTGGCTCACCATCCGCAGATACATCACCTCCGCCTGTTGACTAACCAAAAAATTAATTAGTCATCATGGAATCAATGAACCAACCAACGATCTGTGGTTGATGACTGGACTCTCTATGGCACCGAGTAAGGGCGACGTACCAGCAACTCGTGTGCCGCTAGACACCGTTGTTGTCGAGGCCGAGGTACTTGACGGCGACCTGCTGCGGAGTGGGGCCGGGGCGAAGGCCGCCGTCGACGGAGTCCCCGTAGACGGGGCCAAAGCCGACCTTAGAGGAAGTTGGAGGTGGATTTGCGAGGGACTTACAGCTTGTCAGGGGAGTTAATTGCACAAAACCATCACATTTGCGGCTAGATTTGCAGAAAATCACCAAGTCGCTAATCCGTTGCAAAAAACACTTCATTAGCAATAAACTTGTTGCAAAAAGCACTGATCAGGTGATTTAACCCATTTAATCATTTTCTGACAAGTGGGGCCCGGTTGTCAAGAGCTGACTTGGCAAACAAATGGCATACACACCCCTGGATCCAAAAATAAAATGCAATCAACCCCCTTGCTCTCAATACCCCTGCTCTCGATCCCGCTGGCTCTCGTCGCCGCCGCAGAAGCCCACCCGCCGCCTGCGCGCAGCCGCCGCAACGGCATCCTCACTAGAGAAGGGCAGCAGCGGCACCCTCAGCGCGGTGGCGGACGCCCAGCCCCTCCGTGCCCATCGAGACGTCCCCGCTCCCTTCCCCCGCTGTGGCCCCTTCCTACGCGCACTCGCACTCGCCGTCGCCGTCTCGTCCTGCACTCCGCCGCCGCGCCCGCCCCCTCCCCTGCTGCTGACAAGGAAGGAGACGACGACAACGCCGATTACAACAAGAAGAAGGGCCAGGCCCCAGTAGGTTAGGGCGGCGCCGACGGGTTAGGTGAGGTGGCCGGAGCCGGAGGAAGGTCAGTCGCGCAGGGGAGATGAAAGATGGGTCACGAGCGCAAGGGAGGGGGAGGGATGGGTGGGGGGTCTGATTGCTTTTTTATTTTAGATCCAGGGATGTGTATGTTAATTTTTTGCCATGTCAGCACCTTATAATTGGGCCCCGGTTGTCACAAAGCGATCAAACAGGACAAATCACCCGATCAGTGTTTTTTGCAACGAGATTATGCGGATCGCGGTGATTTTTGCAACGGATTAGCGACTTGGTGGTTTTCTGCAAACCTAGCCGCAAATGTGGTAGTTTTGTGCAATTGACTCCTCGTCAGGGTGAAGGCTTGCAGCCTTTGTCATCGCCGCCGTCCGCCAAAGGTCCTCCAAGGAGAGAAATCGTAATTTCCTCACCGAGCGCACCACGCCGCACCGGTTCATCACCGAGCGCACCCCGCCGCACCGGACCTGGCGTAGGACGTACCTCCTGCTCCATTTCTCGTAGCAGCCGCCACCACCAGGCCTGAAGCACACGAGGTGGCCCATGAATTCGGACCAGTAGCTCAGGAGGACCTTCAAACCATGGACTCAAGCACCGTGCCAAGAAGGGGAACGTAGCACGGGTGACCCCAGGAGAATCACAGACGGGAGCCAAGTCGGCGGTCCTACCGAAGGGGAGTGAGATGATCTCGGCCGCCACGCCGGACTGTACATAGGGGAAGGGGAGTCGATGGGCTCGGCTGAATCGAGGGAGAGAGAGGCACATTCTGTAGTCTGTTCTACACGAGACGGGAAACCTTTGATGGTTCTCCACTGTAATAAGGTGGTAACTGAAGCATCACAACATTGCATTGTGAGCCTGAAGGTGAAGAATTCAGGGCAATTAAACTCAGAGATGGAAGAAGAGCAGTCATGAAAAGTGGGTGGCGTAGGTGAATGTGACATTTCCGTTTTAAAAAGAGAGAGATTAGGTCCTCTTGGAAATGAGCCGATTGGTCGGTGTTTGGAAATAAAAGCTGATGTGGCATGATGATGATGTGGACAATGTGCATGTTGAGAGAATTGCTAGTAGTGGGGATCAACTTCTTAAGAATGTAAGATGTAAGATATGTTATTGCATTGTTTTGGTTGTAAGTTATGCATGGAGTGACATGGAAAATCGTGAATGGACAACCTCTTCTAATAATAACATACAAACACCATGGTCCTGAATTTGCCATCTATTTATTATACCTACAACTCCTTTAATTAAATATGTATATGTAATAATATATGTTTACGATGTCTCACCACTAGCCACACAAAAGCACGGGTTGGGGATGTCCTTCATAGAAGTATCCACATAATACAAAATTATTGGGTAAATACAGAATACTATTAATTATTTCAAGCAACCACGATGAGGTCTACCTCTGCATATGCACAAAAGGTGCAACTTATATTCTGGCATCAAGGGGCGGCTACAATAGATGTTATCACTAATTTAATTCATTTTCTGCATCGTTCTACTTATTTACCGAAGATAAAGTGTGTACTCGGTGCTTGAGCCTGACTTCATTTAGCTCTTTGTGTTAACAAACCGATTGCACCCAATGAGAAAACATACTGCAACGAGTGGTATATTTTTCAGAACAATGAAAACTTGAATATGGTTGGAATGACTCATATAAGCAGCTGAGGACCTGAAAAAAGTGTGATTGCTTCAATGTATTTTGTGCTCAATACTTCAATGTATTTTGTATGAACCTTATGTATATCGATTATTTTTTTAATATTTAGAAAATATCAATACCCCGTTATTTGGTGATTGTACGAAACAATATATGAAATAATAGTGTTCTTTAGCTCACAACAAAGATACCATGATATTTTAAATATTTCTCTTGGACTATCCAGAAAAAAATTTGTTCGTGTTAGGCTTACATCATAATGTAATACCAACAACTGAATGCACTTAAGTTGTGTTGATCTAGAAAATGCACATCATATGCATTCTACCAAGTGATATTATCACTAAGATGATTCAGTTTTTCCATTTTGTGCAGTTTAATTACCAGTTGGTGTATGGAGAAACAAATATGACATTTTGGTTGAATAGAACTTTTCAATCATGAATTAGATATTTTGAGAAAAAAATGTGTTCTGTGATCTATGCATGTCATCAATATGATAGACCAATAATAGATTATCCAGAGTAAATCTTCCATTTATGTATGTTTGGGAGACCAAATGTGGCATGACTTAAATTAAGGCTCCGATCATATTTCTTCTCCTCACTGATAACTTTAGACTATTGAACTATGTATGATGAGTTTCTGATGTAGATGTAGTACAAGAACAAAAATAGTTTGACATGAAAAAAAATTGTTCCATTATTACTGTTAAATAGTGGAACACAATCTATGACACATATACATTATATATATTCTCAAGATAAATCAAATCATAGCATTCTAAGTCAAACTTACAGGTAGAACTACATGCTATCTTATAAATGTATTTGTCTCACATATTCAATATAAATATCTAAATGATAAGTAAGAGCGCCACGGTGTTTCATTATAACAGGACAAGATGTTAGCATAAATGTGCTAGCATAGAGGAGGAAACAATTGGCACACTGAAATACACAAGATCCAAATGGTATAGCTTTTTTAGATGACCTATTTATTTACTCAATGATCACACAAAGGGATACCTTTGTAGACAAAACTGGCCTATTTCTCTCTCAAACTTTGGTATAGAATTCGGAATTTGCTTGCAATTATGGGTTCCATCCTTCGAGCGATTTCTAGATGGGATGTGACATTGTGCGAGTGACTAAAAAGAAGTTCATGGTGAATTATGCACTGATTATGCATGTGTACAACTACATTGCCAGATAAATTAAGGAGGCGGCCATGCACAATAGGATAGTTCAAACGACAGATAGTGGAAAAGATAAAACAAATGATTGGGTGTGCTAATGGAGGGGTAGATTGTAATAGTATATGGGGACTATCCAGTTTCACATGACACGTAGAATTACACATTGACATATGTGTTCTTACTCAGCATACTACGCGTATGGATTATTAAATTTCATATACAACCTTGGGAAAGTAAAATAATTCTCTTGCAACCAGCCACCAAATTTCATATTTAGTTCAAGTTTATGTTTTCCATCCATGGGAACTTGCAACTCTTATTCTATTTCTTTGTTGGAACAAAAATATACAATTGAAAAAAAATTAAAAAAGTATATCATACCATCTATCCTTTAAAGATGCTGACATTATTTACACAAAACCGAATAATATGATGTCATTACTAAACCGTGTAAAGTTCTAGCCCGCGCATCGAGCGGGCCACTTTGCTAGCTTGCTTGAAAAGTTGAAAGAGTTATGCTATATACGCACGTTGGAATACAGCACAACACATGCCCACCATTGCTGGTACGCTGACATCTCAATGTCTCATCATCACACATTGCATGTGCGTTTACTACGTGTATTATCATTGTGTGTTGTCGTTTGCTCTTTGCTTGACATTTAGAGATATTAAAACTGAGCACTTTTCCATCCCTTTCAGGTCATCAGCCTTTTGAGCCGTCGGATCTCGCCCTCTACACATTCTTGGCCGTGAGATGCACTTCTAATCCCGCATGGGTGTAGTGAAGTGGATTGGGTTGCTGCTCCCGTAACAAAATCCGACCTTTCTTGTTAATTGGGCCAGCTTACCATTGCGTTGTGCCGACTTGGGCTTGCTGGGTTCTACTTCTCTCCTCTCCCCCCCGTGGCGGCGATGGGGTCCAAGGCGGGGAGGGCCTCGCTATGCGATGCGACGCCACACGGCGATCCCACCTCACCAGTCTGGCATTCATGGGATGGGGGCAACGAACCGTCCCTTCAATTGAGTACAGAGTTTGAGGAAATAAATCACCATTGGTGACAACCTCTAATTGCGATCAAAGTGCGCCACTCACGGATGGCATTGTTTGCATGCCGGTTACCGTGACGCTCAGGATCTTCCTTTACTCCGGGCGTATACATATAGTCGCACTGTTCCTTCCCCACCCCTTCTTTAATTCGGCAGTGGCGTCTCGGGCAGCCATTGTTGAGCCCCTCTTCATAATGGATTCACCATTCATTATTACTGATGCTGTTATTTCTTCTCCCAGCTTGATGCGCCTTCTCTAGGTCGACGGATTCGACACAGATCTTCTTGGTTTCCCTCTCCCTTGCTCCAGATTCCCCTTCTTGCTACCTTCCCTCTTTTGCACAATTAGTTATGGGTTCTTCTTAGTGTTGATCTCTTTCTCTTCCAATTTGATTCAAGTGGTGTCAATGGTTGGGTTGGCGACTGGTTATTCAGTTGGCTGAAGGTATACTAATGCTGTTGATTTCCATTGCCTAAAGGCCAAGTTAGTATCTGTGTAAACCTGTGTATACGTGTCTATTATTCCTACAATATCATGGCATTTTCAATGCATATTATTTACTGAAATAACTCCACTGCCTATGGACGCGACAATTGGCAGCACTGTTGAACGGAGGAGGCATCTCAAGTTCGTTGTCTACAACAGTCCAATCCTGCGATGCATGCTTTTTTTATTTGGGATTGGAGTTACAAGAGGTACTGATTTATTATTTTCCATCTGGGTTCACTGTTCTTTGTAAATTATAAATCTAGCTCCCAACTCACTAATTAATGCATAAGGTTGGTCAGCGCCTTATTATCCTCAGATTTTTTTTACTATTATCCTCAGATTTTTTTTGTTTAGTAATGTTCTATTTTTGCAAAATTGCTTACCAGTAACCAAAGTAAACAGGTTACTTGTGTGATGTTTCGAAGATAATATTTTCCATACAGTAGATTCATAATGGAATCTTCATTATATAGTTACTTATTGTTGACTCAATGTAATTGCTACTACCATCATCATCCGTTTTCTATCATTTTATCATTTCTTTTATATTTAGATGTCCTTCTTTGTGTAGTTGCTACAGTGGCCGTGGGTCAGATAATTAGTTCACCTGTACTATCATACATCATACCTTTATGTTTTACTCCCTCCGTCCTGAATTATTTGTCGCAGGTATGGATGTATCTATATGTATTTTAGTTCTAGATACATTCATTTTTGCGACGAGTAATTTGGAACGGAGGGAGTAGTATATATGCATTAAGGATATGTGATTGCTTATGCGACAGTTTACTTTCGTGAAGGCGCGCGGCAACAGTGACGATCCACTTTTATTGTGATGATGTGAGGTGGTGCAAATGGCTCGATGAAGCAAAAAATGCGCAAGAAAACGAGGTGCTGTTACTTTGCCCATTCTTCAATATCCCACACAGAATATTCTCTGGCTTCATCTCATATAGGGGATGTCACAAGTTAAAAGACAAATATTTTCTCTCTTTCATCAGTTCATGTGCCATGTTCCCTTAACTCTGTTGCTGCACAGGTGGATTCCGTAAGTTTAAATGAGGCTGCCCACTAAGCACATCACTTCAATAAGTTGGTTATCTGAAGCACCTTTTTAAATTTCTGCTGGGTACGTATTAGAGTAGTAGAGAAAACGAATAAACTCTAGAATCACCACTTCCTGGTGTCCTATAAGTATGAATGATAAATCATTGTCATTTCGATATTTTCTACATTCCATTTTTTGTACACTAAATATCTGTATATACCTTGTCTTAACTTGTACTTTCGGATGATTTCCATCTAAAGATGTCAGACTACTTCATGTGAGTATGAATGATAAATCATTGTCATTTTGATATTTCCTACATTTTGTTTTTTGTACTTTCGGATAAATTTCATCCCACGATGTTCTGTGACAATATTGTTTCCACTTGTTCTTGCTTAAAGATGCTTCCCACATAACCAGGCTTCTCATCTTTTGGTTTGTCTTTTTAGACGTGTGCAGTTAAGCTATCTGGTTCCAAATTCCATCAGAAAGTCCAAATAATAACAACTTTGATACAATGTGTGGAGGTAGTGAAAGAAGCATACGTTCCGATCTTTGTGGAAAACATTATCTACTACAAGATAATGCATTGCATCTTTGTAAATAACACTTCAGTTGGGATGATATGTTATTATTATTCTGGAAATGAAAACCCTATATTCTTATCATGTTGGTTAAAATACTATTTGGTAGATACTTCTGCTTTAGATTTATATGGTTACTTTTGATACTGACATAAACATATTTTTTTTATCTTCATGCTTTGATATATTTACTAAATTCCTAGCATTCTATCATCATAACGGATGGGCGCAACAACGCGCGCCATCAATGATCTAGTGAATACATGATGGGCAAGTATGATATGAGATGCCCACAAGATCTTGCAAAGTCCAAAGCCACGGCTTTACGCCGATAATAGGTACTGGCGCCCACGCGCTGCCTGCCCGGGCCTGGCCCAACAAGGTCGATGTGCCCGGTTGCTAACAAGACTGCTTGGGGAGGTGGCCCTCTCCAGGATTCAAACTCGAGGCGTTGCTTTAACGTACAGCTGCGCACAACCACTAGAACTATTCGACTGTAGTGACTGATAGAAGTGCCAACATTATAAGGACATTTGGGCGTGCTATTTATTGTATGTGTACACCATCACTTAGTATTTTGAATTATTTTTAAAAATTTATGAATTTAAATAACTTCATCTATTTACAAAAAAGTTCATCGAATTTGAAAAAAAGTTCATCAAATTTGCAAAAAGTTCATTGAATTTGGAAAATGGTTCATCAAACTTGAAAAATAGTTCATTGATTTTTTTTGAAAAAATCATCAATTTTGAAAAATGTTCACAGATTTTGAGAAAAGTTCATTTGATTTGAAAAAAATTCATCGATTTGAAAAAGTTTCAAAGATTTCCAGAAAGGGTTCATGAATTCTAAAAAAGTAAATTTTTTGAAGAAAAATCACGAATTGTGAAAAAAGTTCATCAAATTTGGAAAATAGTTCATCGATTTGACAAAAGTTCATCAATTGTTTTTAGAAAAATCAAATAAAATAAAAAAGTTAATCAAATTGAGCAACAAAATCAGAAAACTTTCAAAAGATCATCATTTAAAAAAAATGTTCGTGCATCCGAAAAAAGAAAAATAAGAAAAAATAAATGTAAACAAATTAAAAGAGAAAGAAACATGAAATAAAAACATCACAAAAAGCATCTAGAAAAAACAAAGAACGAAAAAAAACCTGCTGGTAACTCTTTGCTTGCACTTGTCCAAGACAACAATGAACTTTTGGATGGTAAAAACTATGAAGTCTCCTTTCACTACTCACAATGAGTATGTAGGCAACAATATACGAATATTTTTGTTCTTGTAGTTTCCAAACCAGTTTACTGAAGATGTTGCAAAACCATGTGATGGGTGCCAAACAAATGAAAATTAAAGTAATTGGCCCTAACTACTATGATAGACCAAAAGTTTTCCTCAAAATGGTGAAGGTTGGGCGGACTATCCTCACAAGGGGTTGGACTAAATTTGTGCGTGCCTTCATCATGAAGGAGGGCAGGATATAGGCCTTCTGCTTCTTCACCTGGACCAACAACCAAAATATATTTCGTCTGTCTCTCTTCCGCTCCTTAATGTTACTGTTGTTCTTGTTTTAATTTGGTGCTTTTGTAATGGTTTTTCTATTTGGTTCTTTTGAATGCTTGAATATATGCTTCTGTGATCTGAATTATGCAAGGTGGTTGTACCTATGCAAATTGGGCATGTATGATAGACATGAAATATGTTGATTATCTTCTTTTGAATTCAAATTATAAAGAATTCTAAACCGTGGAAACTAAATTATAGAAAATAACTAATTGTGGTTGTCATTACGGTGCACATGGTTTTAGAAAGAAAAATGTGTGCAACATTCCCCTACAATACATACGTTTCTTTGTCACCAAACATGTGAGATGGTCGACGTATCGCAAATGGTGCGCTATTGCAGAGAGTGTGTGATAGGCTACCTTATGGCACAAGCTTAGCTTACACAAAACATGTGCGATTGGTAGACACTACACACGTTTAGCTGTTAAACATGTGTGATGCGTGCTGCATCACAAATCGTGTGCCCTAGTATTGTGTGTGATAGGCCCCTCCGTTGTTGGCCGCATCACCAATGTTGTGAAACAACATAGCATGTGTGATAAGCCCATATGTTCTTGACAATGAAATATCTGGGACATTGGATGCTTTGTAAACGATTTTTTCTTGCTTCCTGTGTGTGATAGGCCCGTGCATCGCATATGATCGCTTTTACAATATTTTCTGCATCCTAGCACCCTATCACACATGTGATACACCCCCTATAGCAAATCATGCAAGACAATGATTCACATATGCGTGTACGATATGTTTTTTTAAGCGTAAGTGATGACCTTAAAAGTACTAGTGTTAGTATTAACCAAGTACAATAAGCTCACTTGGTTGAAAAAGTGATGGTACAAAAGCAAGCAAACCTAAAGAAAAAGTACAAAAAACCAATTACTCATGGCCATCCACCTCGTTGATGAGTTGTTATGACATTTATTTTTTGGCGACCTCCCCATCAAGTGTTCGTGCATATATATATATCAACCGTGGTTCATAGTGATCACACAACCAGAAGCAGATAAAGATAGGATACACATCCATCGTGCCCACACATTTTATCTTCGAGTATGTTAGTCATGGTGGATAGTACTTAAGACAATTCCTCTCATTTTTATTTTGTAGAAGTCATGTTTTTAGGAAATACGAAATATATATTGTGCCATATGTGCACACTACCACAAGTATGTTAATTAGATTTGGGAGGCGTTAGGAAACGATTATCTTGTAGAAGCCACTTCAAAAGCGGTGAATCTAATGACATTTGTTTTCCTATACGAATTGAGATGTATGCCATGTGTTTTCTTTGATTTTTTTATTTCTATGATATTCCTATCCTATGAAACAAACAATACCTTATATGTGTGCACTATTCTTATAGTAGGCTTTGGTACAATCTGCTATCACTAGCTCCATTTTTGCGTGTGAATTTTATTAGACTTAATTTCCCAGCTGTTTCTGGCGTACTGCAGTAATACGCAGCATATAAATGTCAGGACTCTGTTTTTTTCCGTGAAAACTCAGTTATTTACATATTAATTTTGGACATATTTTTACCATTTGTTTCCATTGTGACATGACAATGACCCCTGTTGTCATGCATTTTCACTTGGAGCTTATTTACGAACACTTGTGGCCTTCTCCTTTAAATCTTGTTTAGTGGAAAAGAGCACTAGGCTTCAGTTCCATGTGGATGTGGTGTCACTGAAAGGCGCCTTGCCTAAAAATATTCCATATAGTAGGTGTAACATGTTTGTGTCACCGGCAGCCTAATCATAATCTCCCACACATGCACACATGATTTTAGTTGTTGCTGATAACAACGTTTTGTGCAGTGCCAGATCCGCATGTTGGTGACTTGAAGCAAAAATGTATACGACCTCATACAGTGATATACTCATGACACTAATAGTGATTGCCTTCATATCACAGCTAGACGTGCATGCTCATATTCTTCAATGATGATGGTGATATCGCCTTAATTCGGCATGCATGTATATATGAAGGCCTGTCATATTCTTCCATGGTAATGATGTTGATGATGATGTGTTGTCATATGCTACATATGGAGGTACAGCCGACAAGTACGACTCCCAATTCTCCAAACACATGTTGGTAAAAAAGTTACTGGTGATCAGCTGGTTCTGCACCTGTCATGGTCACACAGAAATGGCTTGAAAAGTTACAAAGAGAGTTTGGCTATATACGTGCGTTAGAATACAGCACGACACATGCCCACCATTGCAGATACGCTCACATCTCAACGTCTCATCATCACACTCTGCATGTGCGTATACTACAAGTATTATCATTGTCTGTTGCTGTTTGCTTTGCGAGGCATGAATACATGATGGGCAAGTATGATATGAGATTCCCACAAGGTATTCCAAAGTCTCAAGAAAATGATGATGATAACAAACATAATCACGGAGCTGGCTCCCGTGCTATGGTCACCGGCACCGAAAAAAATGGCTTTCGAAAGTTGGAGACGTGGGAGCTCGGGGGAGGGGGGGGGGGAGGTACAGACAAGACGTGCGCATTTGGAAGCGGGGAGCATGAACGAGATGGGTATGTGTTGACCACGTGCATGTGACGGGTACAGCGCTGCCGTAGACCATATGGTCAGCTAGCTTGAACAGCTGGAGGACTTTAGAAGACATTCCGATGTTGGTATGTCTTAAACGACCAAATAACTTGTGTGTGTTTTAGAGGTACACATATTCATGCGTTTTATTTTGAAATTGCATATACATGTGTATTAGGGCTAAGTGTATATGTGCAACTTTTCTTGACTATATTCGAAATTGCATCCTCACCGCACTCATGTTTCTCGAGGTTTGCAAAGATTTCAATTGTAGGGCAAAGTTTGTTTACAACTAATGATTTGGCTAGCCCATATTTGGCATAACCAGTTCTTACAAAAACTAGTAGAGATAAGCCAAGTAGTTTGTTTTTAAACCAATTAATAGCTACTTGGCTTATAAAACTTCCCCATGAAAGTAACCATGCTCTTAGTCTGCTAGACCCAAGAAGAGTCTTGTTCCTCTTATTCTGGAGTCTCTTGCTAACTCTGCTCGTCTCGTGCATCGTGGACCATATAGTAACGGTGCAACCGACTATGCAGTTCAAGATAATGAACAGCTACAAGCAAATCTTTTCCTAATACCTCCCAAATCTAACATATTTGTAGTAATGTGTGTGTGTGCTATAATGTACGTTCTATATTTTGTTGAAACATGACTTTAGTAGAGTTAAATTGAGGACAATTTTCTTGAGGAGTAATGTATCCATAGTGGTTAGCTCACTTGAGATGAATAACCCATATGTATCTTTCTTCACTCTATTCCTTGCTAGGTGATCATTACAAATCAGGGTGGATGTGAGCTATATATATACACTTGTGTGGTGAATGGGAGCTAGGAAAAAACAAATGCAGTAATAATTCATTGCACTGTTATCACACCATCTGCCTTCATGGTCTAGCTATTATTTGGATACATCATTATTAACATAATTATATAACATGCATAACGTAGGAGGTTAAATTTCAGATATCATAATACGGAACAAATGATAAGTTATTTGAAACTATGATAACAAACAATGAACACATGTATTTGTTTATTTTTCTAACTTCATGCAGATGGGTACATGTTATTTGTTCTGTGTGAATTGGGATGTCGAATCCTTTTTTTGAAAGTAAGTGGTGTCTTTTTATAAGCCAGGACTTCGAATAGATCTTTACCATCAAATTTTGTATGTATCCTTTTTCTTTGTTTAGAATGGATCAATGGAAGACAGAACGTGATTATTCTTATGCATCTCTTTCCTTCTTTTTTTCCAAACGGAGACGGCATATATTGTTGAAGGAAAACTTGATCATGTGTGATGATGGCCTTTTTAAAAAAAGGATCCTTGTTATTGTGACTTAATCAAACTAAAAACAAAAGAAGCTAAAAGAAAGTGTTTGCATAAATCTTAGCGTAAAATTGACGACATAGAACTTAGATGGACAATACTTAGAGCACATCTAAATGTACTTTAGCAAAACTGTTAAAGGAAAAACATCACGATGGCTCTTTTCTTGTAGCATGATGACTCTTGAAGGCATATATTGTCGTAGAAAAACTTGGTCACGTGTGATGATGGCCTTTTAAAATAAAATCACGATGGCTCTTCTCTCGTAATCCTTTTTTCGAAAGTATGTGGTGTCTTTTTATTAGCCAGGACTTCCAATAGATCTTTACCATGAAAATTTGTACATATCTGTTTTTTTCTTTGTTCAGAAAGGAAGAAAGAAGTGATTATTCTTACGTATCTTCTTACCTTTTTTTTTTCAAAACGGAGAAGGTATATATTGTTGAAGGAAATTGATCGTGTGTGACGATGGCCTTTTCTATATCTATATCTATACCTAATATTAAAGGGTGGAACCTTTCATAATTCTCCATACGTCATCTATTTATATCCGTTAATTTTATGTTAATCATGAAGATTTGATGGCTGAGATTTAAAAATAAATCTACACACGTACAAGGAAAAAAAAACATTGCGAAAAAAAAGCCCCAGGCCCGTAACATGGTTTCAACTTTTTGAGTTGTGTAAGTATTTGGATTGGACTCTATGCAATCAGTATGCTATAAATAAAGTCCTCGCATATAAAAATAATAATCTATAAATGAAGAAGAAAAGCTGTACCGAGAAAACAAAAGAACGATCCAATCGCTGTAGATACGTGCATATGTGTCTGATGAAATTAATCGGCAAGATCAACTAGCTTTTTAGGCCGTACTACATGGCGACGTGGCACAGGCATGGGCAGCCACCGCCAGCGCTGCTGCCGCCGATGGTGGTCGACAAGCCATGGTACATGTACAAGCATGTCCCGGGAGAGCATAGGACGAGGTTCCCAGGGCCGATCCCGGCGCCGCGGATGGGCCCGCGCCTGACTGGCAACGGTGGCTTCAGGATGAACACCACCAGAGTCGAGCGCGTCACCATGATCAAGCCAGATAAAGGCGCGCGCCCTTACCAAGTGGCCACGCCGGTACCGGGCAACGAGAGCTGCAGCAACACCAGCATCATGAGTCCATGATCACCAGAGGTCACCATCGCAAACGCCGCCAGGACATCTTGCTGGACGCCGGGGAGGAGGACACCGGAAAGGCTCCCCGGGCTTCCTCTCGTTGGAGGCAAAGCACAGGAAGCTGTCGGCCTTCTGTTTCACCCTCTGCGGCATCGTGTTCTGGCTGGCGGTGGTCGTCATGGGTGTGGCCGTGCTCACCGTGTACCTCGTCTACCGCCCGCAGCCGCCGAAGCTCCGCGTTACGGATGTGTCCCTGAACGCCGGATATGTGGATGAGCTGAACGTCCACGGCGGCCCGGCCCGCGGCCTCTCGCTCAACACCGACCTCAGAGCGCTGGTCGCCATCATGCAGCCAGTATCGATCAACGATTCGTTGGTCTATCCTGGTTGTGAAAGTTTGATCAGCCCTTCCATGATCGTGCATCCATAGAATAGTCCCACCTCGCTTCATTAGATCGAAGCAGACCAGTTTAAATACATGTTGCTTAGGAAATCAAAAAGCAAGCTTGGAAATCAAACAAGTAGAGGGCAAAAAGAGGGATTGATATCCAGATGGAGAGGGAGACGTGAGGGAGAGAGAAGTTGAGCAGCGGGGGCGGCTCGACGGACGAAGCAAGATGGATAGGGAGGCGTGAGGGAGAGAGAAGCCGAGCAGCGGGGGCAGCTCGACGCGGCAGTGCTAACCGGCCACATGAAGCAGAGCAAAGTGGCGTCGGAGGGATTTTTGCAGCCTCTGGCTAGCGCTCTCCTTAAAATGAGCTCTACATGCTGCTGCTGACTCGTGTGATTTTTGCTCCTAATTAAACACCTGCATAACCTAACATCACATACATGTATGTCCTGGCTGATCTGAAACATAAAAAATCTGGTTGTCATTCCAATAATCAATGCATAATCAATCAGGCATATATGAGCACGCATCAAATTAGCCTCATCACGTCTCGCACGTTGGTAGCTCACCTGGTGTGTCCAAACAAAAGGTTTACCACAGACGAACCCTTAATTGCATTGAAATTCTTTCTTAAATATTGGTTTGTTTTTATCTTTTTGTTTCAAACAGTGATTTCACTTTTTTGACTCATCATTTTGTGTTGTTCGACAGTCTTGGATCGGCTTGCTTTTAATTGATCCATTAATAAACATCACCGGCTACAACACTTTCTCATATGTGAGACTAATTAATATTACTTTTTTCATTTGTTGGAGACGTACTTTAAGACTAGAGAGACATCAAGCTTGGAGACAACGACTCTGATGCTTGAAGTGTATGGAGTCTGCCTTTATAGGACCAAAATTACCGTGGATGCTTTTGTGAAATTAGGCCATGTTGACATCGTAGCCCTTTTAGATTCAAGTGCATTTTAAAAGTCCTTATGTCATTTTAGTATATAATTTCAAAGCTTTTTTTTATCTCTACCACATCTCTATAGCTATTCTTGAGTCTTGACAATGTGTTCATTTAGTAGGAGGATACGACCATATGGGGATAATAGTTTTTTACCCGTTGCAACGTACGAGCATATTTTAATTGTACAATTTTGAACAAAAGATTGTAACTTCCACAATTTTCTTCCTCGGTTCCTAGCTCATTTTCCATTTTTTCCATTTTAGTGAAACTCTTGTAGACACGACGACAATTACGTTATGTTTACACAATCACAAGAACAATCATTAGAGAGTAAAGTAGCTTTTTTGCGGGGTGAGTAACCATATTTGTGACTATTTAAGATATGGAGTGCACTAGATTTTTTTTTCAAAATTATTACCTTCCTCTATCCATATTCATATAGAAATTGCCAAAGTTGGACAAAAGAAGGGCGCTTTGTCAAAGTTGACAAGAAGAAGGTGCGCGCGGTGAAATGAACAAGATTTAACAATTCTTACTAAATTTGAATCTACATCAAAAGTTTCTCCCGTTACAACACACGGGCATATATGCTAGTTAATAAAAACATGACGATGGCCCTTTTCTTGTAGCATGAGGATTCTTCAAGGCATGTATCGTTGTAGGGAAACTTGGTCGTGTGTGATGATGGACTTTTAAAATAAAAATCATGATGGCTCTTTTCTTGTAGCATGATGATTCTTGTCTTTACGTGATTCCTTTTCCTATATTATAAGCACTACAATAAAGAAACATCCGTGATATTATGACCCAAATAATAATTTTTTCTGTCATGGATGTAACACTTCTATGACGATAATTGTGACAAAAACACGTATCATTATAGATGTGATAGGCTCCTACTTCTATAAAAAAATGATGACAGAAAATAGATTTTTTGTCCTAGACGGGACGGAGGCGCACCTGCATGATATTCTTTGTGCCGTCAATTACGTAAATAGTCGTGGTAGAAGTGAGGATGGAGATTTTTTTTGAGATTTCTCGGTATACGGTGAGTGGTCGGGCACGAGCAATGCAAAGGTTTACGTGTTTCTCTCATACACATGCGTATATGAGCCCTTCGCTAACTAAATCCGAGCGAGTCGTTCGCCTACTGAACCTGATCGATCAATAAATCCCTCGCACGTACTACGTATTAAGCACAAGCGGTTGATCCCTCACATGTACTACGTATTGAACACAACGATCGATCTTTCTCGGTACGTACTGAAGCGATCGATCCCTCGCCTATAAATGAACCCTAGTGATACCTGCCCTGCTAACTAAATCCGAACGATTGATCCCTTCGCTGCTTACTGAACCCGAATGATCATTGCGAGCGAGTCTCGTACGCGTACGTAGTTTGCTGGCCCGATCGAGCGATGCGTTCGAGGCATGAGTTGACCTAACCGGAACAGTCCCCATTGTTAGCTGCCGTGCATCCGATACATAGATTGAGTCGAGACCAGCAGCCGGTTGGATCGATCCAACCCAGACGTGTTGACCTAGCTGGTTGGTTGGTTGTGGATTAAAAAGTAAATGAGATTTTTAAAATAAAATGTTTAATAAATTATAAAATGTTCGTGGATTCAAAAAATATTTGTGATTTCATAAAAAAATATTTGCCTATTCAAAAAATGTTTGAAATTTTGAAAACAAATGTTCGGGAAATCATAAAGTGAAAATGTTAATGAAATTGAACAAAATTTTGCCAATTTAAATATATTCATGAATGGAAAATATCCTAAAAATTTAAAAACTGTTCAAAAAATATTCTATTCATTCATAAAATGTTCATTGATTCAAAAAATCATCATGCATTTCAATAAAATATTTGTTGAATCAAAAAATGTTCGTGAATTTAAAAAATTGTATCACCAATTTCCAAAACAATGTTCCTCCATTCTAGAAAAGTTCGCCGATTCAAGAAAATTGTAAAAAAGAAGTTCACATTTTAGGTGGACAGGATGTACTTGCTCTGGCAAGTAATGTCGATGGATGGAGAGGCACTAGTAGAAAACGGGCCCATTGTCCCGGTTTGTAAGGGCCTTTTGTCCCGGTTCCTGAACCGGGACTAAAGGGTCGTTACTAATGCCCTGTCCCTTTAGTCCCGGTTCAGTCCAGAACCGGGACAGATGGGCCTCCACGTGGCCTGTGCGCGGAGCCCAGGCAGGAGGGCCTTTGGTCCCGGTTGGTGGCATCAACCGGGACCAATAGGCATCCATGCGTCAGCATTTCTGTGGCTGGGGTTTTTGTTTTTTGTTTTGAAAGGGGGGGGGGGGGTTGGGGGTTTTGGGGGGTTAATTTAGGTGTTTCATATATTGTGTTAGCTAGCTAATTAATAGAGAGAAGTGTCCTCTCTTATGTCCGCGCTTGGTCGACGCTACGTACTATACATACGTATAGAGAGGACTAGACACGCTAGCTAGCTAGTAAGCAAACGAAGGAAACAGAAGATCGTCATGAACATATATGCATACAGAGAGAAGTGATATCGACCACCTCTCTTTCTCCGAGAGATTGGTCGAACAACAAGTTCTCGTATATCTATCCGACACTACCGGCTACATATATACAATAATTATCTCTTACAAATATAATCTCCTAACATACGGACGCATGGTCCACATAGTATTCTCCGTCTTCAGCGATCACGTGGTCAAGAAAGAATGCTGACAATTCCTCTTGAATTGCTCACATGCGATCTGGTGCTAGGAGTTCATCACGCATCCGAAACATGTACTTTGAAGAAGGGGGTCAATACATATATATATGAATGAATGAAACTCAACACAAATGATGGTAATAAAATAAAATTGTGAATATTGTTATTTACGTACTTCATATTGTTCGCCAGAGTAGCCCCGCTCACAGGTCGTGTGGCGGATGGAATCGCACACGTAGTATCCACAGAAATCGTTCACTTGTTCCTGCCACAACCACTTTACAAGAAATAGAGGTCAATCAAACTGATAAGCAAGAATGCCAAATAGTATTGATGAAACTAGCGCTTGAATCACTAGGAGATGTGCGGAAAATACTACTATAGTATTTACTTTCGGGTGTCTAAATTCCAGCTTCTTCGGCAGTCCCGGAGCTTTTTTGGTGAATTTTCTCCAAACTCTGCCAGACAAAGAAAACAATTACTTGATATCAGAAATGAACAAAGTTGCTGATATGGTGGATAATGATCGATTTAACTTAGTTCTCGAGCATTTGAGTCATGTCCGCATACTCCTGGGGATCTTTTCGTTTAGAGTCCAAGACAGTTACTACTCCCTGCTCAAGCTTAATCTCTAGGAGAATATAGTGGAACCCGCGCATGCATGCATAACTCATCAATTACATTACTATAACCTTGACTAATATATAAAGGAAACCGAATATGCACAAGACAGTAACACTCACTTGAAGTTGTAAGGAAAGAGTATTATATATTTGTTTTCATTTATTACCAACGATTGTAGCAAGTTGGCCTCGGTATCCGCGGCATGAAATTTAACCTCGGTTGCATCTATGAGATTTATGTTAATGAACCCAATATCACCGACTTGTCTTTTCTTCAATTCGACGATCTTCAATCTGCATAATATAGTGAGGATAATTATAAATACATGCAATGAAAGAGCTGAGCTATATAGAGAGACTTAATGACAAAAGTAGTACTACTTATAGACAGTAGCAGATGACCGTTGCTTTATCGAGGGTCAATTGATTGAAAAACTGAAAGAACTCCTCAAATGGAACAGGCAACAGTTCAATTCCAACGAGGTCATGCTCCTTTTTTAACTCCCACATACAAAGTATTCCTCCCCCCAGACTCTCTACAGATTTTCAAGTACCAATCATGCAATCTTCGCATCATCGTTGATAGAGATCTTTCATCTTTGACGAGAGGCTTTCCGTACTCATATCTTTGTATCTGCACCTCCAAGAAATCATAATGTACATCGTCGGGCAGGTAATCTCCAAGATTGCTATAACCGGGCACCATCCTCGGATCATTAGCGACGATGTCGCTAGGCACCTTGAGCGGGGGGCACGATTGCTTCGCTTGTTCGCCGAGCTGGGCAATTTGTTTCCTAGCTCGTCGTTCTTTCATCTTTGATCACTGACAGTACTTCCCGACCGCTCCGCTTCGGCAAATGCCTTTCCAATAATGCGCTCATAGCTGCCTTTCGGCGGAGACTTGGGTAGTTTTGTCAGGGCAGCCAGAGTGCGCTTCGCTTTCACCGGATCTACCTTCTCCTCCGGAGGTGGATGTTTCTTTGCTTTCACCCCTTCAAAGAAGTTCCTCACTTCTTCTCGCGCGATCTCAGCGTTCTTCTCCGGGGTCCTCTCGTATGGTAACTTCTCTGGAGTCTTCAGAGAAGGACCGAATCTGTATGTCCTCCCGCCTCTGGCTGTACTGCTAGACACCGGCAGAGCAGACGGAGCGGCTGTCTTCTTTACTTGCTTACGAGGCGGAGGAGAAGGACTACGACGCGCCGGAGCAGCCGGAGCGGCGGCGGGTCTCTTCCGCCCTTGCTGATGAGGCGGAGAAGGAGGAGGCTGGCTGCTCGGGCGCGCCGGTGCAGGCAGAGAAGGAGGCGGAGTGCCGCCACGCGCCGGAGAAGGAGCCAGCCGAGTGCCCTGATCGTCACTCGCCGGAGGAGGAGGCCGTGGAGGAGGCGGAGTGCCCTGACTCGCCGGAGGAGGAGGAGGAGGTGTCCAGTTAGGAAGGTTGATGAGCTCCTTCCGCCATAGGCATGGAGTCTTCAGAGCAGAACCCAGCCGAGTCTCCCCTTCACCGGTAGGGTGGTCAAGCTGGAGGTCCTCAAATCCCTCCGTTATTTCATCCACCATCACCGTAGCATATCCTTCTGAAATCGGTCGGCAGTGAAAAGTTGCGCCGGGTTCAGTAGGAAAAACAGAGCCAACAGCCGCCTTAACCTTCATATTAATCCATTGCGTCATAAGGTGGCAATTTTGAGACTCCGCGATAGCATCCACGGGACGACGGCGAGGCAGGGCGCGCTCGGGGGCGGCGGACGGGCTCGGGGACGCAGGGGGTGCGGCAGGGCACGCTCGGGGGCGGCGGACGGCAACGGCGTGGGCGTGGGCTCGGGGGCGGGGCAGGGGCAACGGCGTGGGCGGCGACGACGAGGCAGCCTGGCGGCGATGAGCTCGACGGCGTCGGGGGGAAATGGGCGATGTAAACTGAAACCGCTAAGTGGTGGGTATATATACATGAAGCATTGGTCTCGGTTCGTGGCACAAACCGGTACCGATGCCCCCTATGGTCCCGGTTAGTGCTACGAACCGGGACCAAAGGTCTCATTTCGGCAGCCCAAAGGGCGGGAAGCAGAGCCCATTGGTCCCGGTTCGTTGCACGAACCGGGACCATAGGTAGGCATTCGTACCGGTTTGTGCCACGAACCGGTACGAATGCCCACCTATGGTCCCGGTTCGTGCGTCTAACCGGGACCAATGGCCTGCGCCGCGGTGCGGTGCGGTGGGATTTTTAGTCCCACCTCGCTAGCTGAAGAGCTCCCGCACCTGTTTATAAGCCCTGCTCTGTGTTCCCTTTCGAACTCCTCTGAACTGCAGGCTTACGGGCCTAATGGGACATTGCAATGCGTGTGGGCCTATTGGGCCTGCCGCGGGCTTGAATCCTGGCCCATGGTTGGGTTTCAAGTCGTATTCAGGCCATGTTGGCCCAGTAGATGGCATTTTTTTCTTTTGCTATTTATTTTTTCATTTCTACTTAGAACTGAATACTTATAATTTTTTAGTGATTTCTTTTTTCTTTTAGGTCATAAAAATTATAAACTTTCTGTAAGTGCCATTAGTTTTAAAATTTGAATATTTTAAATTTGAATTTTTTAAAATTTGTGTGAATCACTAGTTTATGAATAACTTTACTATAAAAATTGATTTTTGAGTCATTCTTTTTCCTGCTATTTAATATTACTGTGTTTTATCATTATACTCAATTTGGTAAATTTAGTTAGTCATAACAAATATTATAGGCATTTTTTTCTTTTTTGCTATTTATTTTTTCATTTCTACTTAGAACTAAATACTTATAGTTTTTTAGTGATTTCTTTTTTCTTTTAGGTCACAAAAATTATAAACTTTCTGTTAGTGCCATTAGTTTTAAAATTTGAATAGTTTAAATTTGAATTTTTTAAAATTTGTGTGAATCACAAGTTTGTGATTAACTTTACTAAAAAAATGAACATAGATGCACCTATAGAGAAAATCCGACCTAAATTCATAATCAATTTCTATGAATTTCAGAGGAATTCATTATGGATTTAGGTCAAATTCCCTGTATAGAGGCATCTATTTTCATTTTGAGAGGAGCTCAACAAGGCAGAGAGGGACGAGCTTATAAACCGGTGTGGGCGCCCTTCGGTTGGCGAGGTGGGACTAAACTCTGAGCGCAACGAGGACCAATCCTTTAGTCCCGGTTTGTGGCACAAACCGGGACTAATGGTCATGGGCCAGGGGCGAGCCCTATTTTTTTCCAGTTTTTTTGTTTTGTTTTCTGCATTATTTATTTTCTTTTGTTTTTTGCTTTAATTTTTAATTCTTTTTGCTTTTAGTTTTAGAAAAATTATAAACTTTCTGTTAGTGCCATTAGTTTTCAAATTTGAAAACACTTTTTTAGTTTTTTTAGTTTTCTTTGTTGCTTTATTTATTTTATTTTGTTTCTACTTACAACAAAATACTTATTGTTGCTACTTTTATTTTTTTCCAGTTTTTTTGTTTTGTTTTTTGTATTATTTATTTTGTTTTGTTTTTTGCTTTATTTTTTTAATTCTTTTTGCTTTTAGGTCAGCAAAATTATAAACTTTCTGTTAGTGCCATTAGTTTTAGAAAAATTATAAACTTTCTATTAGTGCCATTAGTTTTCAAATTTTAATAGTTAAAATTTGAATTCTTTGAAATTTGTGTGAATCACAAGTTTGTGATTAACTTTACTAAAAAAATGAACATAGATGCACCTATAGAGAAAATTTGACCTAAATTCATAGTTTTCAAATGAACTCTGAAAAAGTTGGCATAGCATACTCGTGTGGTACAAAGTTGGCATGGTATCATCATAATAGTTGTGGGAGAAAGTCTTCACTTTTTCTTCGCTTGTATCATTTGCATATTGCGCCGTAACCATGGATAATCTTCATCGTTTATCAGGATGCTTGGGTCAGCCTTGACATTGAAGGGAGGAATTTCATGAAACTTTTCATAATCTTCAGACATGTCTGTCTTGCCCTCGACTCCCAGGATGTCCCTTTTTCCTGAAAGAACTATGTGGCGCTTTGGCTCATCATATGATGTATTCGCTTCCTTATCTTTTCTTTTTCTCGGTCTGGTAGACATGTCCTTCACATAGATAACCTGTGCCACATCATTGGCTAGGACGAACGGTTCGTCAGTGTACCCAAGATTTTTCAGATCCACTGTTGTCATTCCGTACTATAGGTCTACCTGTACCCCGCCTCCTGATAGATTGACCCATTTGCACTTAAACAAAGGGACCTTAAAATCATGTCCGTAGTCAAGTTCCCAAATGTCCACTATGTAACCATAATATGTGTCCTTTCCCCTCCCGGTTGCTGCATCAAAGCGGACACCGCTGTTTTGGTTGGTGCTCTTTTGATCTTGGGTGATCGTGTAAAATGTATTCCCATTTATCTCGTATCCTTTGTAAGTCAATACAGTCAAAGATGGTCCCCTGGACAACAAGTACAACTCATCACAAACAGTGTTGTCACCTATGAGACGTGTTTCCAACCAACTGCTGAAAGTCCTGATGTGTTCACATGTAATCCAGTCATCGCACTGCTCCGGGTGTTTGGAGCGCAGACTGTTCTTGTGTTCATCGACATACGGGGTCACCAAGGTAGAGTTCTGTAGAACTGTGTAGTGTGCTTGAGACCAAGAATATCCGTCCCTGCATATTATTGAGTCACTTCCAAGAGTGCCTTTTTCAGTCAGTCTCCCCTCATACCGCGATTTAGGGAGACCTATCTTCTTAAGGCCAGGAATGAAGTCAACACAAAACCCGATGACATCCTCTGTTTGATGGCCCATGGAGATGCTTCCTTCTAGCCTAGCGCGGTTATGGACATATTTCTTTAGGACTCCCATGAACCTCTCAAAGGGGAACATATCGTGTAGAAATACGGGCCCCAGAATGACAATCTCGTCGACTAGATGAACTAGGACGTGCGTCATGATATTGAAGAAGGATGGTGGGACCACCAGCTCGAAACTGACAAGACATTGCGCCACATCACTCCTTAGCCTTGGTACGATTTCTGGATCGATCACCTTCTGAGAGATTGCATTGAGAAATGCACATAGCTTCACAATGGCTAATCGGGCGTTTTCCGGTAGAAGCCCCCTCAATGCAACCGGAAGCAGTTGTGTCATAATCACGTGGCAGTCATGAGACTTTAGGTTTTGGAACTTTTTCTCTGGCATATTTATTATTCCCTTTATATTCGACGAGAAGCCAGTCAGGACCTTCATACTGAGCAGGCATTCAAAGAAGATTTCTTTCTCTTCTTTCGTAATAGCGTAGCTGGCAGGACCTTCATACTGCTTCGGAGGCATCCCGTCTTTTTCGTGCAAACGTTGCAGGTCCTCCCGTGCCTCAGGTTTATCTTTTGTCTTTCCATACACACCCAAGAAGCCTAGCAGGTTCACGCAAATGTTCTTCGTCACGTGCATCACGTCGATTGAAGAGCGGACCTCTAGGTCTTTCTAGTAGGGTAGGTCCCAAAATATAGATTTCTTCTTCCACATGGGTGCGTGTCCCTCAGCGTCATTCGGAACAGCTAGTGCGCCTGGACCCTTTCCAAAGATTACGTGTAAATCATTGACCATAGCAAGTACGTGATCACCGGTACGCATGGCAGACTTCTTCCGGTGATCTGCCTCACCTTTGAAATGCTTGCCTTTCTTTTGACATTGATGGTTGGTCGGAAGAAATCGACGATGGCCCAGGTACACATTCTTCCTGCATTTATCCAGGTATATACTTTCAGTGTCATCTAAACAGTGCGTGCATGCGTGGTATCCTTTGTTTGTCTGTCCTGAAAGGTTACTGAGAGCGGGCCAATCGTTGATGGTCACGAACAGCAACGCCTTTAGGTTAAATTCCTCCTGTCTGTGCTCATCCCACGTACGTACACGTTTCCATTCCACAGCTGTAAAAGTTCTTCAACTAATGGCCTTAGGTACACATCAATGTCGTTGCCGGGTTGCTTTGGGCCTTGGATGAGAACTGGCATCATAATGAACTTCCGCTTCATGCACATCCAAGGAGGAAGGTTATACATACATAGAGTCATGGGCCAGGTGCTGTGATTGCTGCTCTGCTCCCCGAAAGGATTAATGCCATCCGCGCTTAAAGCAAACCATACGTTCCTTGGGTCCTTTGCAAACTCATCCCAGTACTTTCTCTCGATTTTTCTCCACTGCGACCCGTCATCGGGTGCTCTCAACTTCCCGTCTTTCTTATGGTCCTCACCGTGCCATCGCATCAACTTGGCATGCTCTCCATTTCTGAATAGACGTTTCAACCGTGGTATTATAGGAGCATACCACATCACCTTCGCAGGAACCCTCTTCTTGGGGGGCTCGCCGTCAACATCACCAGGGTCATCTCGTCTGATCTTATACCGCAATGCACCGCATACCGGGCATGCGTTTAGATCCTTGTATGCACCGCGGTAGAGGATGGAGTCATTAGGGCATGCATGTATCTTCTCCACCTCCAATCCTAGAGGGCATACGATCTTCTTTGCTGCGTATGTACTGTAGGGCAATTCGTTATCCTTTGGAAGCTTTTTCTTCAATTTTTTCAGTAGCTTCTCAAATCCTTTGTCAGGCACAGCATTCTCTGCCTTTCACTGCAGCAATTCCAGTACGGTACCGAGCTTTGTGTTGCCATCTTCGCAATTGGGGTACAACCCTTTTTTGTGATCCTCTAACATGCGATCGAACTTCAGCTTCTCCTTTTGACTTTCGCATTGCGTCCTTGCATTGACAATGACCCGATGGAGATCATCATCATCGGGCACATCGTCTGGTTCCTCTTGATCTTCAGCAGCTTCACCCGTTGCAGCATCATTGGGCACATCGTCTGGTTCCTCTTGATCTTCACCAGCTCCCCCCGTTGCAGCATCACCGTATTCAGGGGGCACATAGTTGTCATCGTACTCTTATTCTTCGCCGTCTTCCATCATAACCCCTATTTCTCCGTGCCTCGTCCAAACATTATAGTGTGGCATGAAACCCTTGTAAAGCAGGTGGGAGTGAAGGATTTTCCGGTTAGAGTAAGACATCGTATTCCCACATTCAGTGCATGGACAACACATAAAACCATTTTGCTTGTTTGCCTCAGCCGCATCGAGAAACTTTTGCACGCCCTTAATGTACTCGGAGGTGTGTCTGTCACCGTACATCCATTGCCGGTTCATCTGCGTGCATTATATATAATTAAGTGTCCAAATTAATAGAAGTTCATCATCACATTAAAACCAAAGTACATACATAGTTCTCATCTAACAACATATAGCTCTCCAGAGCATCTAATTAATTAAACCATACATTGAAACTATGTAAAACATTTCAATGCGAAAACAAATGCGATCATAATCGCAACCAGGGTAACAATTGATCCAACGGCATAATGATACCAAGCATCGGTATGAATGGCATATTTTCTAATCTTTCTAATCTTCAAGCGCATTGCATCCATCTTGATCTTGTGATCATCGACGACATCCACAACATGCAACTCCAATATCATCTTCTCCTTCTCAATTTTTTTATTTTTTCCTTCAAGAAATTGTTTTCTTCTTCAACTAAATTTAACCTCTCGACAATAGGGTCGGTTGGAATTTCCGGTTCACATACATCCTAGATAAATAAAATCTATGTCACGTTGGTCGGCATAATTTTCATAAACATTAAATGAACCAATAGTTATAAAGATAATATATATACCACCTCCGAATCATAGACAGGACGAGGGCCGACGGGGGCGGATACCAAAACCATCGCACTATATAAGATGCAATAATAAAAGTAAGAAAATAATACAAGTATCTATGTAAACATACAAGTAAGAATATTTTTTCCTTTCAGAAAGAAGATAAGAACAAGAGGCTCACCACGGTGGTGCCGGCGATGAGCTCGGCGCGGGTGATCGACGGCGGTGAAGACGGGGACGGGGCGTGACGGACCGCTAAACCTAGACAAATATTGAGGAAAATGGAGTTTGGAGGTCGAGCTTGGAGAGGAGAAAGCTTAAGTAGTGTGGCTCGGGCATTCCATCGAACACCTTGTGTGCATAGGAGGTGAGCTAGAGCAGCACCAAGCCCTCTCCCCCTCGGCGAGAAAAAACAGAGCAATGTGCTCTGCTCTTACACGAGGGGGTATATATAGGGACCTCATTGGTCCCGATTGGTGGCATGAACCGGGACTAAAGGGGAGCCTTTGGTCCCGGTTCAAGCTACCAACCGGGACCAATGGTGGTGGGACAGGAGCGAGGCCCATTGGTCCCGGTTCGTCCCACCAACTGGGACCAAAAGGTCCAGACGAACCGGAACCAATGGCCCACGTGGCCCGGCCGGCCCCCTGGGCTCATGAACTGGGTCCAATGCCCCCATTGGTCCCGGTTCTGGACTGAACTGGGACTAATGGGCTGACCCGGCCTGGGCCTTTGCCCCCTTTTCTACTAGTGAGGGGCGCTCCTGCACCTTAAATATGAGAGTCTCCGGCATCCATGTAGTGTCACTAAAAGGTCTGTTAGAATAAATCCGAGGCATATCGTAGATCATCCAAGGACCAAGTAATTACACGAGCACGACACCGAGATTTCTTAACAAGGTTCACCGATATGGCTACATCCCTGGGGTATGACTACGGGTGCTTCTCCCCGTGACACCGTCACAATACCGCACACCGGCCACCCGGGTGCCGGCACACGCCGCTGGCTCCTCCTTGCGCGCCTGTGCTATTATGTTGGCATAAGTTACATCGTGTGTCTACCCCCGCTATATATGAGAGGCCTAGGATACAAGTGTCCTATTAGGACACGACTGCATATCCTATCTAAACACAATACAACTCAGAGTCCAACTGTAACCTAACTTGTACACAATATTCGACACAACTCTAACAAACTCCACCTTGGCGAATATTCTTCACCACCTTGAATTTGCCAATGCGTCAAACTTCCATGTACATTGGACTTGAGCTTATCCCATGAGCACCGCTGCTACTCCAAAGACTCCATATGACTCCACCTGCAACTTGTAGTCCCTTCTTTTCATGACCACAGTCAACACTCGAGCAAAATTAAGTTCCTTGTTACTCTAGTTTGTGCTCCCAACTTTCAGAGTATCAGTCCAACGTCATCACACACTGATCACTGACCTGCGTGAAAGTGAACAACTCACATATTGGATGTCACACATAAGAGTTACCTGAACTCAACATCACCGCTCCTTTCTTGACCGCCTGTCTGAAACTTGAAGGAATTTCACCATTGCTTTTAGTCATCCCGAGTCAAATTCGCAATTGTCTCACCACATGTATGACCACCAGAGCCCTGGCCCGTCTCCTTGTCCCGTGCATACCGCACACCTCGCCGTTATTACTGCGTCGAGCCTCCGCTGTCCCGGTCGAGTCTCAAGGGCCGCGAACCCACACCACTCAACCCCACTGCAGAGTACCACCGATCATCACCGACCGATGACGAGTTTCACGCTTTCATCAGACCACTGGGCTCCAATCCGAACTACGTGTCACTCACTTTTTTCCAGCTGAATAGGCTTCGACTCTCTGTGCACTTACGCCGTAGCCCCTCAATCCAGCTCCACCTTCAACATGACTCCATGGTGGCTGTACGTGCCACCCCGCGCCCCGTCGATATAAGCCCTCATGTGCACCGTCTTGAATCAACCCCGCGCCATAGCCTTGTCGAAGCCACACAAGTCCTCTAACCTGCGCCACGTGTTTCCACGCCCCAGAAGTCGGCCACCATCAGCATCACGCTCCTATGTCGCCACCGCTGATCCCGCACCGTTTTTTGTACCAACCGACTTGCGTCGATCCGTCAGACTGTCCAAGTCTGGCCCAGCCAAACTTATCCGACTGCATGACACACTCGAGACTCCCAAAACGTCTTCCACGAATCTCCATCCATCACCAGATAATTCCATCTTAGCTGACATGACTTCCTGCAACACCTTCAAGCATCCCTGTCGTGCCAACAAATTTTTCATCCTGTGAAAAATTAACCGAGCTCCACCACAATGCCCCAAGTACACAAACAAAACCTGATAAGGTACACCCCTGTGTACTAATAGCAAAAATCGTGATATGCTCCTAGCTCAATATATGATGCTAGTGTTGTCTTGCCAAGTCTCTGCTTTCCAATGGATGCACAACGTGATGGTCTTTTTCCCTCCGCTCAAAACGATCTGTTTGTGCCTCTTTCCGTGTCCTACACGGAACCTGGTCCTCTCTTTTTCTTTTCCAAAACAAATCTCACTACGGCTTCCCGATCAGCCTGGCCACGTCCTTGCGCTTCCACGTACACCCTCACGCTTCCAACCCGGCCAGCATCGCTAGCCCTCCAGGCTCCAAGCCTGCCGCCCCAGCACGCCATGCCACACAGGGCTCAGCCAGCCACGCGCTTTTCTACGCGGCCTCCAAAGCCGAGCCGAGCCATCTGATCTGCTGCTCCCTCATTCCAGTCGCTGATTTCTAATTCCAATCGATCTCAACTGCTTCGATTAACAGCTTGATCATGCCGAGTACGACCTTTCGGCCGCTTCCAACTTGACGCTGGTTATTAAACGAATTGGATTTCCTCGCAGCAACTCCACACAAACTCCTCAAGATCAACTCAATCACAGCCTTCGAACAACCTAGCTCATTATACCACTTGTTAGAATAAATCCGAGGCATATCGTAGATCATCCAAGGATCAAGCAATCACACAAGCACGACACCGAGATTTGTTAACGAGGTTCACCGATATGGCTACATCCCCGGGCATGACTACGGGCGCTCCTCCCCGTGACACCGTCACAATACCGCACACCGGCCACCCGGGCGCCGGCACATGCCGCCGGCTCCCCCTTGCGTGCCTGTGCTATTATGTTGGCATATGTTAGATCGTGTGTCTACCCCCGTTATATATGAGAGGCCTAGGATACAAGTGTCTTATTAGGACATGACTACATATCCTATCTAAACACAATACAACTCAGAGTCCAACTGTAACCTAACTTATACACAATATTCGACACAACTCTAACAAGGTCCCTTGCACTAAAATATTCCACATAGTAGGTGTAACATGCTTGTGTCACCGGCAGCTGAACCATAATCTCCCACACATGCACGCATGATTTTTGTCGTTGTTGCCGATAACAACGTTTTGTGCACTGCCAGATCCGCATGCCGAGGCCTTGAATTAAAAGTATATGGCCATATTCTTGTGGTATGCTCATGACATTTAATTGCCTTCGCCTTAATATCACAGCTAGACGTGCTCATATTCTTCCATGATGATGGTGACAACCTTAGTTCGGCATGCATGTATGAAGGCGTGTCATATTCTGCGATGATAATGGTGTGTTGTCTTATGCTACGCATGGACGTAATACCGACATGTATGGCGCGTGTCATGGTAGTATTACTGGTGATCAGCTGGCGCGTGTCATGGTTACACATAAATGGCTTTAATAGTTGAAAGAGAGTTTTGCTATAAACGCACGACAGAGTACAGCGCAACACATGCCCACCATTAGTTGCAGGTACGCTGACATCTCAACGCCTCATCATCACACATTGCATGTGCATTTACTACGTGCATTATCATTCTGTGTTGTCGTTTGCTCTTTGCTTAGCATAAATACATGATGGGAAAGTACGATACGAGATGCGCACAAGGTCTTCTAAAGTCTCAAACACATGATGATGATAACAAACATAATCACAGAGCTGGCTCCCGTGACATGGTCACCGGCACCGGAAAAAATGGCTTGGGAAAGTAGGAGACGTGGGAGCTCCGGGAGCCGAGTGGTAAACACAAGACACGCGCATGGCCACACGAGCAGTGTCACGTGGCGCCGACACTTGGCAGCGGCAGTGCGCGCGGCATGGGTATGTGTTGATGACCTGAATGTGACGGGGCACTACGCTGCTGTAGACGCATACACTCAGCTACCTCGGACTTTAGAAGACATTCCGATGTTGGTATGTCTTACACGACCGTGTGGTTCTTAGAGGTACACATATTCATGCATACTATTTTAAAACTACATATACATGTCACTACACCATAACACTACATTCCCAACAACCTACTTGGTCGGGAAAACAACTTCCGCCAACAAACAGTCGGTCGGGAAACACTATTGCCGACCAATCGTGTCCGTTCGGGAAAGTCTAGACGGGAAAACCCTTTCCCGACCAACATATCTTTCCCGAATAACTGCTTTATGGGTATGGCGAATCTTTCCCGACCAACAATATGTTGGGCTTGCCATGGGCCTTTCCCGACCAACAGCCCGTTGGGGTAGCCGTGGGCCTTTCCCGACCAACTATCGGATGGGAATTCTTTCCCGACCAACATTCTATTTGGCCTATTTTAGCCTTTCCCAACTGACAGTCGGGCAGGGTTTGTTTTGCCAACCAACAATCAGACGGCATTTTCTTTTGTGACCAAAAATTCATTTACATTTTGTTTATCCAATCACAACTTTAACTAACATATGGTACTGATTGTCACATACATATAGTTCATGTGTTCTAAGCATAATCAAAGACATCATACATCAGGTGCACCAAACATTTTTTATTCCATTCTCTAATGGTCACATACATACACATCATTCTGTTCTAAACATAATCACCAATACACCATACATCAGGTTCAACAAAGGACGCAGTTGTACAAAATGAAAAGTAAAACATTCGGTGATGCGGATCGCTGGCTTCATGGGTCATTGTGAGTCGAGTCCTTATGGTTGCTTCCTACAAAAGTTAAACAAGTCTCATTAGAATGATCAATTAATTTATGAAATTGAATGCGGCCAGAATTCACATGTGTACTGTGCACACACAACAGCAGAAAGAAGAATACACTTACCTAATCTACAAAACTAGCATTTCTGGTCGTGAAGACCGCCAATCAACATCCAGCAATAGACATGGATGTGGCATAGAAGCCCTCTGTCCACCTTTTGTCTATCCATTTGAAAGGAAATGCATCATTTACTCTGTATGATTGCTGATCATAGAGTGTGCTGAGGATATACTTAAGTTACTGTACATAGGTACTAGCCAATATTCCAACACTTGTTTCCAAAAAAATAAACATACAACTTTATAGATAGTGGATAAAATGAGCTGGAAGCTAAATAAATATAACTGTGACTCTTTCAGTAGATGTACAGTTTTCTAGTATTTCACACTGGATATAGCTACCTGGTAGCTAATTATAGATGTGACTCTTTCAGAATGCCCGAAAGTATCGTCTTAGCTCCTAAAAACTACGAGTAAGAAGAAAAGAGGCTACAACACCAAAGTAGATTAACCTGGTATCCCTGCCAAGGTAGGCGGACGCAGACTAGTATTTAGGTTTGACCTGAATACACCATGATAATTGAAATCATTGGTATTGGATTGTATACTCTGTTGAATTTGTCGCAAAAGGGTAAAATTCCAGACTGTATAATCAAAGCCATGAACAAAATCCATCAAAATCGAGCATTTACAGCAAGTAGGATGGAACCAATATACTAATATTCCAGATTGTACCCTACTTTTTTAGAAAGAAATAAATATACACAAAAACGACAGCGAAAAATTATCACTTACTATCTTACTGTAAGTGAACGACAGTGTAACTACTACATCGTAGTAAGATTCGCCATACTTTTGGTTAGACAAATAGAGGACAACATCCATGTAAACCACCTTTCTAAGAGCATTTCCATGTTATGAACCTGCATGATCTACGATCATTTAAGTATATGCTCCAGAAACTAATTAAGTTCTGCATTTTTTTGTTGATATTCAGATCTGCTATAGCTTCTTCCATTGCTTGATGATGCACTATATATTTTTATACCTTCATATCCAAAACCATCTCCTTTCTTGTATAAGTGCCCCTAACATGGAAGAGGTAAGAATATATTTGGTGCTTTTGTTTTTTGTACAGATGGGAAAAATATAGGAATACCAGTAGAGCGACTGCAGAAACTTTGACAGTTCTTCATATACACAACCCTTTTACTCAAGGAATAAGGGGAACATGATGCAAGGAATGCAACCTCAGCACTTGGACAGTAGTAATTAGAAGACTGTAGGGAAGTATATTAGAGTGTCCTGTTTAATGTAACCCAATTTTCCTTTTGTTTATTTCTTGGATGAACTTTCAGACATACCGGTCGTACCAATTACTGTGGTAGTTTCAGATTAACACCTGAGATTAGTATGCCATGATATTAACAGCAAATGGCCAGGAATGACATATATGCCATAATTTATATATATTGCCGACGGTCTAAACAGGAGGAGGAGCAGCAGGAATAGCAAGTGAATGTCAAGGAACTTTATTTAAGGATAACCAAATTACCCGATAAATTTCATTGAAAGAGAAAAAAAATGGGCCAAAGACACAAGTTCCCCTTTTATGAATGTACATACTCCCTCCGTCCCAAAATTCTTGTCTTGAATTTTGGGACGGAGGGAGTACATAATATCAGTATAATCTCATGTTTTTGTTTGCCCTACAATGTATTATTGCTAAAAACAAGCATGATCCTGCAGGGATAACTATACCATGTCTGTATATTTGATCCTGCAGGTACGACTTAATAGCCAAATAAAACATAATAACCCACCTTTCAGGATTCCAGGCGTCATTCGGATCCCATTGAATAGTGGCATTCCTGGTTAGTACTGTTTCCACCCTTCATTTGCTGGGCATTGCTTTAAATGTTCACCTACAAGGTTTTACATGTGGTGTCACGTTCTCCATACAAGAATAACTATTAGAAATCAAAATCTGAAATAAACAAGTTGAACACAAGGTGTTATTTGTCAAGGAGGACCAAGCGAATGATATCCAATTCAACAAAGAAAAACATGGTGTTCCATAGAGCAGATGCTTACCATTTCTCACCAAGTAGTATGGTTCAGCTCAACACTAAATTTCATTTATTTCAGAGAAGCGTAGATGTAAAACATATCTAAATAACAGATTGAGGCCCCTTTCTTTATTGTACACTTAACTCAATCAAGCATGTAAGCAAGACACTAAACCAGGAACGAATCAAACGGTGCCGCACTAGCAGGACATGGTCATGAACAACATAATTAATTGGATTATGATTACCATGAGAAATATCTAGAAGTTGAATCATAGGGTGAACAGACTTTGATGGCTGCAATGGACATTTCAAAGCTTTAAAAGCGAGATTGTACTACAAAACTGCTAGTTCAGATGTCACATGTAGGTGAAAACACTTGCAATACTAAAGTAATCTACTTCAGCAATCAACATACATGATCTATGTTTAAGGAAAATCCAAAGTGTGAAAAGGGGTTGTATACATTAATTGCATCCACACTTAAGGAGGGCCTCAATACATGGGGTGGAGAAACTCACCAAAGTGGTTGCAACAAGCACGTTAGATGACTTGAAGATGAACGCCCACGATGTAGTTTTCTAAATAAAAAATCACATAAGAACCAAAGCCTAAACAAAACATTCAGTACTTGTTCACACACTGCATTGGCTGGGAGCTAATAGCAATAGACTAGGATGACATATTAGAAAAGCTTAGAGAAGCTCTCGTAAGAGAAAAAGTACATATTGTTCTTTATTGTTCAGTACATATTGTTCTTTAGCTCTAATATATAACCATAAAAGTACAGTCTAACAACTTCAAAAAATCTAGCAGCCAAATTAGTTATAGACAAAGCATTACCTGGACATTCAGCTCATAAATTTTATAAAAAAGATAAGTTTGCTAGCCACCATTTCCTGCTCTTTTTATCATTTTAGGTATTCACACCAGTTTTGAATTAAAGTGCCAGGCTCCAAGCTACTAAATCACAACATCATCTACTGAAAGAAAGAAAAAAGAGCCTCTACACACCACATCTTATGAACAAAATTCATCTGAAACTGAAATTGGTTCAAGTCATCATATACCAACAGATCTGACGATAATGTTTTCTAAGCAAAGAACAACCACAGACAGTGCACTAAATCACAGACGAGAAACATAATGTTGAAGGATTTTTAAGAGAGTTGCCTCACCCATCATTGCACAGTTGCAAAAACAACACACATCTTTTGACATCCACACATAAGGGGGTCGTCAAGACTCGGGGCAGAGAAACTCACCAGAGTGTGGTTGCACGTCAAATGGATATGGTCTCTTGAAGATGAACGCTAGACGTCTAGTCTTCTGAAGAAGAACCCGCCAGTGCTGATGTGTTCCGATCTGGGAGATGAATTTGGTTGTTAGGTTCGAGAAACGGAGCGGGGGGAGAGCGGAGGGGGGGAGGGAGTTGCCTCACCGTGGGAAATTGCTGGCAGCGGCAGCAAGGAGCTGGGCGGCGATGATGGGAAGCAGGCCGGTTTGGGGGCACCGGTGGAGAGGCAGGACGACGCGGGGGCGGCAGTGAAGAAGCAAGATGGCGTGGAGCAGTGCCCCGCCACGGCCGACAGGAGCTTCTGACACTGGTTGAGCCTAATCTTCACCGGGATCTACCCGGTGCCCAGGACGATGACGAGGCCGGAGTTCTTGGTGACGGGATGGGGACGGAGCACCTTGGTGGAGGAGAGGGTACGAGTTCGTGGGGGATGGGCGGTGTGGGGCGCCGGGAGGGTTTGAGGACGACGACGCACGCGGTGTAACGGCCGACCGGAGAGAACAGTGAGCGTCGTGACTCGTGATGTGCGGTGCGAGTGGCGGCTCGTGGTGGGGGAATTAGGGATTCCACGGGACCTGGAGGAAAAGAGCGGTGAGGTTCGCGGGCTGTGCCAAAATTTAGCGCTAAAAATTTGCGTCTGCGCGCGCTTGGCCCATTTAGCCACAGGCGGTCGGTCGGCGTTATTTGCCGACCCACAGTTCGATGGGTACAAGAGAATTTCCGACCGACAGCTCGATGGCAAATGTGCATGCATTCCCGACCAATAATTTGTTAGCATACGAAGGTTTTCCCGACCAACAGTCTGACAAGAGTTTTCTCCTCTACTGATCGGTCGGTAATAGACATCTTTTCCAACACACGTCAGTAGGGAATACTGTACCGTGGTAACCTGACCATCGAAATTGCATCGTCATTGCACTCATGTTTCTCAAGGTTTGCAAATATCCAATTGTAGGGCAAAGTTTGTTTACAACCAATGACCTGGCTAGCCCATATTTGGCATAACCACTTCTTACAAAAACTAGTAGAGATAAGCCAGATAGTTTGTTTGTCAACTAATTAATAGCTAATATTTTGTGCTCATCCATACACTGGTAAGAAAAACTTTCCCATGAAACTAACCATGCTCTTAGTCTGCAAGACCCAACAAGAGTCTGGTTCCTCTTATTCTACAGTTTCTTGCTAACTCTGCTCGTCTCGTGCATCGTGGGACCATATAATAATGGTGCGGGCGACTATGCAGTTCCAGATAATGAACAACTACAACCAAATCTTTTCCTAATGGCTCCCAAATCTAACATATTTATAGTAATGTGCATATGCTATAATGTCCGTTCTATTGTTGAAACATGACTTTAGTAGAGTAAAATTGAGGACAATTGTCTTGAGGAGTAATGTATCCATAGCGGCTAGCTCACTTGAGATGAATAAAACCTATATGTATCTTTCTTCACTCTGTTCCTTGCTAGGTGATCATTACAAACCAGGGTGGATGTGAGCTATATATACACTTGTTTGGTGAATGGGAGCAAGTAAGAAATAAATGCAGTAATAATTCGTCACACTAGTCATCACCCCATGCACCTGCACAGTCTAGCTATTATTTGATACGTAATAATTAATGGAATTATATTAACATGCATAACGTAGGATGTTAAATTACAGATAGTATCATACCACGTGACAAATGATAAGTTATTTGAAACAATGATAACAAACAATGACCAAATATATTTGTTTACTTTTCTAAGTTCATGCAGATGGGTACATGTTTTTTTTTGGGTGTGAATTGGGATGCCGAATCCTTTTTCTGAAAGTAAGTGGTGTCTTTTTATAAGCCAGGACTTCTAATAGATCTTTACCATCAAATTATGTGTAGTATCATTGTGTGTTGTCGTTTGTTCTTTGCTGGGCATGAATACATGATGGGCATGTATGATACGAGATGCCCACAAGATATTGGAAAGTCTCAAGCGCATGATGATGATAACAAACATAATCACCGAGCTGGCTCCCGTGCTATGGTCATCGGCACCGGCAAAAATGGCATTGGAAAGTTGGGGACATGGGAGCTCTGGGAGCCGAGTGGTAAACACAAGACGTGTGCGCATGGCTGCACGTGCAGCGTCACACGGCGCCGACACTCGGCAGCGGCAACGTGTGTGGCAAGGTGTCCGGCGTTGAGGCGTCTCCCGGACAGGAAGGCGGAGCGGCAAGCGGCAAGTGCGCGGCAACTTTTTTGATGGGTTTTCCTTGCGGCTTGCCCACAACAGTAGGCACCCCGCAACCTCGCAAGAATGGGCCCCCGGCAGTAGGCACCGGATCTGAAGAGAGAAACCTTTATGAAGACTCATTGGTGACCACCACATCCACCGATGTAGTGAGATAGCACCACCACATGCCGCAACCTGCTCAGAACGTCAGTTTGCCCGGTAGCAGTACCTACTGGCAAGGATCTCATCATTGACAACATGCTTTAAGATCCGAGCGATGGACAACTTTTATTCCCGTCTTTCTATTATTCAAATTGAATACTAGACATAATACAACTATGGGCCACAAGCATTTGTGCTTGATATGGCAGGGATGAAAGCATTGTTACAGTACCCACTGTCTCTCTTCTCTCACATATAAATCCATCCTTTTATTTCACCTTCACTAAATTAAATCATCAATATCGTTTGAAATATAAGTTCATTTTTGAAATAATTTATATTTGAACTCCTGCCACCAAGACCTTTAGAACTAGAACAATATTGGATACATTGCAAGCACATTTAATTTTCAACGTTTCACATTTCGTACGTTGAACAAACTGATTTTACTAGAAAAATTGAAACAAACCTTTTTCACTAGGAATATGTGAAACAAACCCATTTCGCTAGAAATCTATTTAACCCAATTATATTTTAGATACAAGAAAAACCTGTTTCACATACACTAAAAATGCCAATTGAAATAGTTGTGACATTTAAATGTGTCACACAAAATATAATTGTAATATAGGTTCAGAAATTGTGAATTGGTAACCGCACAAAGTGAATTATAATGTATTATTGTGAAACAGATTATTTTTGAAATGTGAAATAAATTCTTAAAATGTGCAATTGAAATAGATGTGTTTTTTATGATGATTTTTTTTACAAATGTGTAACAGTTTATTCCAAAAGAGTGAAATATGTTATTTCAACAATGTGTAATAGAAATAGATGCGATTTTGTTGAAACAAGCTAGTGGAAAGTAAAATGTTGGTTCTGAATTGTAAGAGTAACTACAAAAAGTGAAATTTAAATGTATCATTGTGAAACTGATTATTTGGAAGTGTGTAACAATTTATTTCAAGAGAGTGAAATATCTGTTTTGAAAATTGTGCAATTGAACTAAATGTATTTTTTATGAAACAAGCTAGTGAAAAGTGAGATATATGTTCTGAATTGTTAAATAGTAACTACAGAAAGTGAAATTGTTTGTATCATTGTGAAATTGATTATTTTCAAAATGTGAAATATGCATTCGAGTTTGAACATGATTGAAAAATATCAAAGATTGATCTCATTAAAGGTTTCGACGCAAGGAGTTTAATTTTTTTTCAAAAACTCTTATATGGTTTAAATTATATGGATGTTTTAAATTAGACAAAGTGAAAGAAATGGTTGAATTTATTGTGTGGGAGAAGACAGAGAGTGTTCCGCCATATTGCTGCCATACATGCATGTAGAGTACAGCTGTGGGGGCCAGATGCTGAAATATCAATATTCTTTAAACATGAGAAACCATTATACAACATGGAAAGAGAATATATGATGTTGGATGGCAATCGCTGATTGGTGTACCTACCAATACCACGTAATTTTTCACTTTAGCAACCTGCTCATCGTCCTAGGAAATCGACCTTAGGCCGGACCACCACACACATCGAAGCGAGCTAGCAGCGTGTCTTATTTTCCTTGCTATTGTTTCTTCTTATAAACCATGTGTTTTCGATCCGGGAAACTGCATTCTATTAACAAGTGCTTATAGAAATTAAACCACCTTTATCTTTAGCAGACATTCCCATGGATTCAATAACATCTCTTGGAAAAATAAAACAATCTACATCTGAAACCAGATCAAAGGTAACCAATCCTTTTTTTGGTGCCGTTGGCGGGAATCATTTCTGCTACCTTAGTAAGGTGACTAGAGCCCTTGTTTTTACTTTTAGTTTTTAATGTTTACTTTGTTTTGTCCTTAGTTTATCTTTATGCAAGTTTATCAATAACTAAAAAAGATTTGTATTATGTGTGCACTCTAGATGAAGATTTTATGCGTGCACTTATTGCACAACCTGCAGTTGAAGCTCAACAATTTGATATTAAATCTCACATTGTTAGTTGTTACCATGGTTCAGTAAAACCAGTTCGGAGACTCTACTTCTGGGAATGCAGATACGCATCTACAAACTTTTTGTACTATTAGTTTCCATGGAGAAAACACAGCACGTTACAGTGAGTCAGTGACTGTTATACATTTTTTCTGCAGTACGTAATTCCTGGCACCATTTGATCAAGCTATCTAGTACGGATGCACGGAACATACCTTGAATTCAAACTGCACACGCATGCACGATTTAAGCAACTTTTCACACTTTCTAATGCCTTTCTTTTGAAATAACACAACATGTTTTAGATACAGCTGCAGCACATAATTCCTGGCACCACTTTCTCTGCTGATCTACAAAGAGTAGTCTCCTCACTCAACTAGCTAGGTGCCTAGATAGCAAGCACCATATACATATACCAATCTGACCTCTTAGCAGAACTGTTAAAATAAATCCGAGGCATACCGTCAATTATCCAAGGACCAAGCAATCACAGGAGCACGACACCGAGATTTGTTAATGAAATTCACTGATATAGCTACACCCCAAGGCCTGACTACGGATGCTCCTCCCCGTGACACCGTCACAATACCGCACCCCGGCCGCCCGGGCGCCGGCACACGCCGCCGGCTCCCCCGCATGCCCGTGCTATTATGTTGGCATAGGTTGCATCGTGTGTCTACCTCCGCTATATATGAGAGGCCTAGGATACAAGTGTTCTACTTGGACATGCCTCCTACCCTGTCAGTCATAAAACAAGTCCAACTGTAACCTATCTTGTACAATAATATTCGACACAATTCTAATAAACTCCACCTTGGCGAATATTCTTCACCACCTTGGATTTATCCATGCGTCGAACCTCCATGTATATTGGACTTGAGATACGCCATGAGCACCGCTGCTACTCCCAGACTTCACGTGACTCCACCTGCAACTATAGTCCCTTCTTGTCTTCTTCATTGTCAGCACTCGAGCAAAATTAAGCTCCTCATTACTCTACGTTGTGCTCCCAACTTCCGGAGTATCCGCTGAACGCCATCACACACCGGCCACTGTCTGCGTGAAAATGAACAACACACATATTGGAGGTCACATATAAGAGTTACCTAAACTGCTTGTCTGAAACTTGAAGGAATTTCACCGTCGCCCTGTGCCACCCTGAGTCAAATTCGCAGTTGTCTCACCCTTCTTCCGGATAGTCTCTGACTTGTCACGCCGCTATAGCACTCTACCTCCTTCTGTCTTGTCATCCGCACTTTGCCATGTGCACTGAACATAACAGAATATACGGCCATGTACTCTCAGCTTTTGACAATTCCAGACTCTTCGCCACTTTCTCAGATTCTCCATGGTCAACTCTTGTCCATCTTCCGGCACTGATAGACCCAGTAACCAACTTGAATCCGGTACTCGTCAACACTGCTTCAGAACCCCCTGCACAATTTGTCTGACCACCAGTGCCTTGGTCTGTCGCTGTGTCCCGTGCTTACCGCACGCCTTGCCGCCATCACCGCGTCGAGCCTCTATTGTCCTGGTCGAGTCTCTAGGGCTGCAGACCCACACCACTCAAACCCCTACTGCAGAGAACCACCGATCATCACCGACCGATGCCGAGTATCACGCCTCCATCAGACCATTGGGCCCCAGTCCGATCCACGTGTCTCTTGCTATCCCGCTGAAATAGGCTTCGACTCTCCATGCATTAACGCCATAGCCCCTCCATCAACACAGAGTGTAGTCCTCCATCAGACTCCAGCTCCACCTTCAACATGACTCTATGTAGCTGGCCACGCTACCCTGCCCCCTATCGACTTCAAGCTCTCTCATGTGTACACAACCTTGAATCAACCCTGCGTCATTATCTTGTCAAAGCCGCACAAGCCCTCAGGCCTGCACCACGTGTTTCCACGCCCCAGAAGTCGGCCATCATCAGCATCACGCTCATATGTCGTTGTCGCCGAAATCACCACCGTCTTCTACTTTGACCGACATCCCCGTCGATCCATCAGACTATCCAGTGCGACCCAGCCAAAAAATATCCGACTGCAACCATGCTCCACCTTGCGTCATGACCAGCCTCGCACATCTCAATGCATTGCTTGACGCCCTGTGTTTGCATGATCCTGTCACAACGCGCTCCAGATTCTTCCGAACCTTATACGCACGTCTTCCGTCCTTTGTCGTACACACTCCAAGCACTTTCCGTGAACTTGACCCATCAGAAAATACCATCCCCGCAGACTTGACCCTGATAGATACCTTCTGCAGAATTTTCTCTTAGCTCCTTTTGCTAGTACTTAAATGTACGCGTAGAACCCTTTTGTTTTAGAACTTGTCCCAAGCATCTTGGCAGCTCCATTGCTTCACGGTATCTTACATCTGCACCTGGTGTAGCCTTTTTTTGTGTACACATCAAAGCACACACCACACGTACAAACTTGCATCTGACAAAGCCTCGCTGCACCACATGCCTTCTCTGACTTGCTTCAAACCTTTTTTTTTTCTTCTCAACAAATCCTCGTTGCATGGCTTCCCTCGGTTCTGTACGCTCCAGCCCCTGGTAACCACGCTCCGCGATCGCTAGCGCACGCCTCAGCCTGCCAAACAGCCTTACATGGGCCCAGGGCCCCTGCAGCCGCTTGCCTGCTTTCACACGGCCTCCTGCGCCACCTGCGGGCCACGCCTAGCCTAGGCCCCCCTGCGTTGCAGCTTCCTGCTGCAGGTGCCCAACCGATCGAGACTTGATTGATCCCTCTCATCAAGACTCTGCTGCTCGCATGTTTCGCCGCCGCCGCTTTCGATCTATCGAACCGATCTTGCCGCCCGCTGATGCAACTCATCGATGCCAGCTGCTGCCAATCCCGATTGCTTCTTGGAGAACTACAACAACCGCGAACACTTCATCGCTGCCTCCTGGATACAACTAGCCAGCAACGACTCGCCGACTAACTCCGCTCTCACGGCTGCGATTCCTTTGCACACAAGTCCGTTGATACGTTCTTCCTCCACTTAATCAACTTCCACGGCCTCTTGGAACCTTGCTCATGATACCACTTGTTAAAATAAATCTGAGGCATACCGTCAATTATCCGAGGACCAAGCAATCATACGAGCACGACACTGAGATTTGTTAACGAGGTTCACCGATATGGCTACATCCTCGGGGCCTGACTACAGGCGCTCCTCTCCGTGACACCGTCACAATACCGCACCCTGGCCGCCCGGGCGCCGACACACGCCGTCGGCTCCCCCGCATGCCCGTGCTATTATGTTGGCATAGGTTACATCGTGTGTCTACCCCCGCTATATATGAGAGGCCTAGGATACAAGTGTTCTACTTGGACATGACTCCTACCATGTCTACACACAGTCCTAAACCAAGCCTAACTATAAACTATCTTGTACAATAATATTCCACACAATTCTAACATGAACAAGACAAATCCTGA